>NC_084617.1:1555465-1615465 GCF_033978795.1 Nerophis ophidion
GATTTAATAAAGATACTAAAACAAGGACAAACCAAAGGGTTACAACAAAAAAGCGCACGAAGCAGATAACCAACTAAGAGAGCTAGCATGGGAGCTAGAAAATAACAGGAGCTTAGCATGGAAGCTAGCAAAAACAAAAAGGGCTTAGCGTGGAAGCTAGCGAGTAGCGAGCAGGTAAACAGAAGTCGTTACTTGTAGAATGAAAACAAAACGGAAGCAGGGAACAAAAGACAGTAAACTATAAACAAAAACCGAATTATAGCTTACGGCTACGTTGCAATGACACGACACGACAGGAGCGACAATACGGAAGTGACATCGACAATAATCCAGCACTGACTGGATAGGAAGACAGGTCTAAATAGGAGTGGGCTGATTGACACCAGGTGTGGCCAGGTGCCAATCAGCCGCAGCTGAGGGGACACAGCACTCAGGGAGAAAGACAGGAAACAGACAAAATAAGAGCACTGACAGA
Organism: Nerophis ophidion; assembly: GCF_033978795.1. Classification (NCBI taxonomy): domain Eukaryota; kingdom Metazoa; phylum Chordata; class Actinopteri; order Syngnathiformes; family Syngnathidae; genus Nerophis; species Nerophis ophidion. The sequence continues at coordinate 1,555,941 of NC_084617.1, forward strand.
AACTAAAGACAGGAAATACTAAACACACAGGAACAAACTGTCAGGGGCAAGCCTGACAGGTACATGGTGTAATGATAAGTGTGACCAGTAGATGGCAACATAGGAGTGTTATGATGCTGTGTGTATAAAGTGAGACATATTATCTAGTGTTTTGTTTCGCAATATTATACAAAAACAACTTTCTTAACTTCTGGTACCTGCAGATCTGTATTTGGGATAAGTCCTTATAATTTTGTAGACATCTGCCTTTGAAGTTTGTGCCTACACCGTAGTGGATAAGTTTCTTCTTTTTCTCTATCTTCTTGTTATGTGACATTCATCCTCCACTGTTGCCATTTCTGATATAAAGTAGTGTAAAGTTCTTACTTATATCTGTCAGTAAAGTCACCATGAAAGCACTAAAACATACCGGTGTAGTGAGTTGACATTATTCACCCAAGGAACTTTACTTATTAGAGAGTTGCGGTCATGGGACACATTTCGGGTGTTGTTGTTGTTGCACTAGTGAGCCACGGATGAGGAGATGCTGCTCCGTTATTGATAGAAGTAAAGCGTGAATGTCATTAAAACAGTTAGCGCCATCTTTTAACACTTCTTCCACTCCCGTCCTTGCACGCTACACCGCTACAACAAAGATGAGGCTGTCCTAGTGGAGGCACGTAAATAAGAGCGCCCACAAAACGCTGCATCCTGAAGACTGTCAGAAAGTGAGTTGAAGATGATGAGTAAAACATCATCCATGCAACATTTTGAGCAAAGAAGCAGCATTACATGTTATGTTGCCGATTGTATTGTACCATATGTCCCGGCAAGAAATCTGCGTTCAAAGGACTCCGGCTTGTTAGTGATTCCTAGAGCCCAAAAAAAGTCTGCGGGCTATAGAGCGTTTTCTATCTGGGCTCCAGTACTCTGGAATGCCCTCCCGGTAACAGTTCGAGATGCCACCTCAGTAGAAGCATTTAAGTCTCACCTTAAAACTCATTTGTATACTCTAGCCTTTAAATAGACCTCCTTTTTAGACCAGTTGATCTGCCGTTTCTTTTCTTTTTCTTCTATGTCCCACTCTCCCTTGTGGAGGGGGTCCGGTTCGATCCGGTGGCCATGTACTGCTCGCCTGTGTATCGGCTGGGGACATCTCTGCGCTGCTGATCCGCCTCCGCTTGGGATGGTTTCCTGCTGGCTCCGCTGTGAACGGGACTCTCACTGCTGTGTTGGATCCGCTTTGGACTGGACTCTCGCGACTGTGTTGGATCCATTATGGATTGAACTTTCACAGTATCATGTTAGACCCGCTCCACATCCATTGCTTTCCTCCTCTCCAAGGTTCTCATAGTCATCATTGTCACCGACGTCCCACTGGGTGTGAGTTTTCCTTGCCCTTATGTGGGCCTACCGAGGATGTCGTGGTGGTTTGTGCAGCCCTTTGAGACACTAGTGATTTAGGGCTATATAAGTAAACATTGATGGATTGATTGATGTAGACCACAAGGAAGTCTTTTACATTTAGAAAATAATCACAATAATAATAATAATGACTCCTTTCATGCACCTTATACATGAAAAAAGATCAAAAATAGACCATTCATCAGCAGTGTGCCTTATGGTCCGGGAAATAGAACATATTTACAACATGTAATAAAACGTTGATAGAAGTGTTTAAATGTTTTTAATGCTTTATAGGCAGAATAGACAACTCACATAAGCTGCAATGTTAGTGGACTTATGCTCAAATGTGTTTTACTAGTTAAGGGTATATAATAAAATATAAAAATGTGTGCTTGTCTTATATAAGGATTGTGAACACAATTCCAAAAGGAGCAGTTTGCCTTTGAAGCCAGAAAGTTTCCATTTGAAATGACTTCAGTTGCATCTTTTATCAGCTTTTATTTGTTTACACCAAATGTAAACAATTGAGTGAACATCCTCTAACACTGGGGATTCCATCCTTTTGTGAGGGGTTGTGTGTGTGTGTGTGTGTGTGTGTGTGTGTGTGTGTGTGTGTGCGTGTGTGTGCGTGTGTGTGTGTGTGTGTGTGTGTGTGTGTGTGTGTGTGCGTGTGTGTGTGTGTGTGTGCGTGTGTACACTCACCACTAGATGGCAGCATGGTGCTGAATGTTCATGCAACAAAATGTCCTTCTCATCTGTACTGTAAGGTTCAAATCTGAATGAGAATACAAAGGAAGTCCAAGTCTAACCACAGGTATGACACGGGTGAGGGCGGTAACCACGGCGACCACATACACTCACTTAGCAGGACTACTGGGACGGCTCACTTACCGAGGTCAAAGAAAATGAAATTAGGGAAATCCCAATTGTGTTTTTCAATTAGCCAGAAATAGAAAATCAATCTTTTTGTTTCCTATTTGGCAAATCCTGACCAATGCCAGAACCAACAGAAGCGACTTTTATTGATCGAAAACTTACAAACTCCAAAAGCAGTCAAGTTGTCACCTTGTGTAAATGCTAAATAAAAAGAGAATACAACAAATCCTTTTCAACTTATATTCAATTAGATAAATTGCAAACACAAGATATTTCATCTTCACACTGGAAAATGGTGTTATTGTTTGCAAATATTAGCTCTTTGGGAATTTGATGCCTGCGACATGTTTCAAAAAAGTTGGCACAAGTGGCAAAAAAAAGAGTGAGAAAGTTGAGGAATGCTCATTAAAGACTTATTTGGAACATCCCACAGGTGAGCAGGCTAATTGGGAACAGGTGGGTGCCATGATTGGCTATAAAAGCAGCTTCCATGAAATGTTCAGTCATTCACAAACAAGGACGGGGCGAGGGTCACCACTTTGTCAACAAATGCCTGAGCAAATTGTTTAAGAACAACATTTCTCAAGCAGCTATTGCAAGGAATTGAGGGATTTCACCGTCTATGCTCTGTAATATCATCAAAAGGTTCTGAGAATGTGGAGAAATCACCGCAAGTAAGCCATGATATTACACACCTTGGATCCCTCAGGCACTACTGCATTAAAAAGCTACATCAGTGTGTAAAGGATATCACCACATGGGCTCAGGAACACTTCAGAAAACCACTGTCAGTAACTACAGTTGGTTGCTACATCTGTAAGTGCAAGTTAAAACTCTACTATGCAAAGCCAAAGCCATTTATCAACAACACCCAGAAACGCTTTGCTGGGCCTGAGCTCATCTAAGATGGACTGATGCAAAGTGGAAAAGTGTTCTGTGGTCTGACGAGTCCACATTTCAAATTGTTTTTGGAAACTGTGGACCAAAGTGGAAAAGAACCATCTGGACTGTTCTAGGGTGAAAGTGTTCTAGTCAGCATGTGTGATGGTATGGGGGTGTATTAGTGATTGTTGTAGGGTGAAAGTGTTCTAGTCAGCATGTGTGATGGTATGGGGGTGTATTAGTGATTGTTCTAGGGTGAAAGTGTTCTAGTCAGCATGTGTGATGGTATGGGGGTGTATTAGTGATTGTTGTAGGGTGAAAGTGTGGTAGTCAGCATGTGTGATGGTATGGGGGTGTATTAGTGATTGTTGTAGGGTGAAAGTGTTCTAGGCAGCATGTGTGATGGTATGGGGGTGTATTAGTGATTGTTGTAGGGTGAAAGTGTTCTAGGCAGCATGTGTGATGGTATGGGGGTGTATTAGTGGTTGTTGTAGGGTGAAAGTGTTCTAGGCAGCATGTGTGATGGTATGGGGGTGTATTAGTGATTGTTGTAGGGTGAAAGTGTGGTAGTCAGCATGTGTGATGGTATGGGGGTGTATTAGTGATTGTTGTAGGATGAAAGTGTTCTAGGCAGCATGTGTGATGGTATGGGGGTGTATTAGTGATTGTTGTAGGGTGAAAGTGTTCTAGGCAGCATGTGTGATGGTATGGGGGTGTATTAGTGATTGTTGTAGGGTGAAAGTGTTCTAGGCAGCATGTGTGATGGTATGGGGGTGTATTAGTGATTGTTGTAGGGTGAAAGTGTTCTAGGCAGCATGTGTGATGGTATGGGGGTGTATTAGTGATTGTTGTAGGGTGAAAGTGTTCTAGGCAGCATGTGTGATGGTATGGGGGTGTATTAGTGATTGTTGTAGGGTGAAAGTGTTCTAGGCAGCATGTGTGATGGTATGGGGGTGTATTAGTGATTGTTGTAGGGTGAAAGTGTTCTAGTCAGCATGTGTGATGGTATGGGGGTGTATTAGTGATTGTTGTAGGGTGAAAGTGTTCTAGGCAGCATGTGTGATGGTATGGGGGTGTATTAGTGGCCAAGGCATGGCTAACTTACACATCTGTGAAGGCACCATTAATGCTGAAAGGTACATACAGCTTTTGGAGCAACATATGTTGTTAACATGGACGCCCCTGCTTATTTCAGCAAGACAATGCCAAGCCAGGTGTTACAAGAGCGTGGTTTCATAGTAAAAGAGTGCGGGTACTAGACTGGCCTGCCTGTAGTGAGGACATTGAGAATGTGTGCAGGCAGGAGACTGTTGAACAACTTAAGCTGTACATCAAGCAAGAATGGGAAAGAATTCCACTTCAAAAATGTGTCTCCTCAGTTCCCAAACCTGCACTGAGTGTTGTTCAAAGGAAAGGCCATGTAACACACTGGTAAAAATACCCTTATTGCAATGTGTTGCTGCCATTACATTCTAACTTCATTATTATTTGCAAAGTTTGTCAGTGTGAAGATGAAATATCTTGTCTTTGCAGTCTATTCAATTCAATATAAGTTGAAAAGGATTTGTTGTATTCTCTTTTTATTTAGCATTTACACGAGGTGACAACTTCACTGCTTTTGTACGTGTGTTGTTGTTCTGTGCAGGAAGATGGCCGACACTATCATGTTGCTGAAATAATAAAGTGTGTCTTTTCAGTGAGAACTAGGTCGCCTGCATGTTGTTGACAAGCAACAGTCGCAGATGTCGAGACCAAAAAAGGTGTTTTGAACTTTTTAAACCTCCACTTGGCAGGAAATGTGAGTCAGCCGCTGATGTCGTCACACATTGTCTCACTCTCTCAACTCCTGGAACACTTTGCATTTTCGGCAACATTTTTCATCTGTTAATTTTTCTTTGCTCTGCTTAATTTCCACCGAAAGAGAGATTCTGTCCTCGTATGTTTGAGTGGGCTTTTTTTAAGTAGCCTTCTAATGAGTGTCAACAGCAAGACAATCTTCCTGCATGGACATAACATCACTTACAAATATGGGGGGGGGCATTTTTTTGACTAGATCTCATATTCTATAAATAGAAGGAATTCAAAGAATGTAATTAATTTTAATTTTAAATATATGTATTTAGTATTCAAAATGAGTGTAACATCAAATAAAAAATCTACAAACAGTTACAGTATCAATTCCCGGTACATGGGAACCAATACTCAACAGTACAAATTTGAGGTACTTTTGTGTATAATATGTTATTTTGTCAAATGTTTTATCTAACATTTAATTAACCCTGAGCTGATATTAACAACTGTGCTGTGCGGTCGTTAAATCTTGTTTTGTCCTAGGTGGCGATACCTTTGTCAGGAAGTAGTCTTTGCCATCAGGTTGAATGTGCCAAAGCTTCTCAAACTTTTTTTTTTCACCAAGTACCACCTCAAAAACATCTGGGTCTCCAAGTACCATCATAATTACAAAGATTGAACTACTGTACTCGGCAGAAAACAAGGCAGATGTTATTTAATATTTATGGCCACCGTAGAATTACACATATTTTAAAACTGTGTTTGAATATAGGACAACAAAACACTCAACTTACATAATGAATCAAATAATGTTAATTGCACATACAATACTTGATGAAATGATTATTTAGTGTCTCACTCAGTGAAGCCCAGGTACCACAGTTTGAGATTCACACAGTTTGTATTCCACTTATTACACACCTGCTGTTTCATTTCATTCTTTACCTTCGTTGACATTTGGATTACATCATTTAAAAATTTTGAAATCAGTCAGTAAAATCGTTACCTTATAAATATGTGAATATGTATATATACATATACACATACATATATACACATACAAACATATACATACACATACATATATACACACATATATATACAGTACATATATATATATATATATATACAAACATATATATGCATATATATACATATATATACACATACACATATATAAACATACATATATAAACACACACATATACATACACCTATACAGTTCTGCTAATAAGTTGACATACCCTGGGAGAATGTATGATTTTGTGGCCATTCTTCAGGGAATATGAATGATAACACAACAATCTTTCTTCCACTCCTGCTTAATGGTTGTGTGAAGTTATTTATTGGCAAACAACTGTTTTCTCTTTTTAAATCAAAATGACAAAAGAAAGTACCCAAACGAACCTGATGAAAAGTTTACATACCCCAGTGACTTTGATCTGATAACATGCACAAAAGTTGACACAAACAGGTTTGAATGGCTAATCAAGGTTCCAATCCTCACCTGTGACGTATTTATTTGTAATTAGTGTGTGTGTGTGTGTGTGTGTGTGTGTGTGTGTGTGTGTGTGTATAAAAGGTCAGTGAGTTTCTGGGCTTCTGACAGACCATTGCATCTTTCATCCAGTGCTGCACAGATGTTTCTGGATTCTGAGTCATGGGGAAGGCAAAATAATTGTCCAAGGATCTGTGAGAAAAGGTCATTGAACTGCATAAAACAGGAAAGAGGCTTAAAAAGATATCCAAGAAATTGAGAATGCCAATCAGCAGAGTTCAAACGCTGATTAAGAAGTGGAAAATGAGGGATTCAGCAAAGTTTTCAGCCACAAATGGCAAGAAAATTGTTCAAAATGCAAAGAAAAATCCACAAATAACTTCGACTGAAATACAAGACTCTCTAAAAAATGGTGGTGTGTCTGTTTGAAGATGCACAATAAGGAGGCACTTGAAGAAAAATGGGCTGCATGGTCGAGTCAACAAAAAGTTACATTTTGATCTCATCACTCTAAATGACTTTGTTCCAGAAGTTTTAAGGCTTGTCTCCGTGCTGTTTGGTGTCATGGAAGCAGGATACTTTGTGTTTGGTGTCATGGAAGCAGGATACTTGGTGACATTTGAGCAGAAATGGCTTTTTTCTGCCAATAAATAACTTCACACAATCATTAAGCAGGAAGGTTTCTGTGTTATCATTCATATTCTCTGAAGAATGGCCAAGAAATCATACATTCTCCCAGAGTATGTCAACTTATGGGCACGACTGTATGTATATATATATATATATATATATGTATATATATATATATATATATATATATATATATATATATATATATATGTATATATATATACATATATATATATATATATATATACATACATGTATATATATATATATATATAGTGAAACCAATCTTGTATGGGATGTCATTGTTCAGGTACACCTCCAATGCTTTTAGAAGATCCATTCATCCATTTTGCATAAGAAATGTATCCTGTCATGCAGCTGTGGACAAGGTCATGCAGCTGTGGACAAGGTCATGCAGCTGTGGACAAGGTCATGCACTTGTGGACAAGGTCATGCAGCTGTGGACAAGGTCATGCACTTGTGGACAAGGTCATGCAGCTGTGGACAAGGTCATGCAGCTGTGGACAAGGTCATGCAGCTGTGGAAGAGGTCATGCACTTGTGGACAAGGTCATGCAGCTGTGGACAAGGTCATGCAGCTGTGGACATGGTCATGCAGCTGTGGACAAGGTCATGCAGCTGTGGACAAGGTCATGCAGCTGTGGACAAGGTCATGCACTTGTGGACAAGGTCATGCAGCTGTGGACAAGGTCATGCACTTGTGGACAAGGTCATGCAGCTGTGGACAAGGTCATGCACCTGTGGACAAGGTCATGCAGCTGTGGACAAGGTCATGCAGCTGTGGACAAGGTCATGCAGCTGTGGACAAGGTCATGCACTTGTGGACAAGGTCATGCAGCTGTGGACAAGGTCATGCACTTGTGGACAAGGTCATGCAGCTGTGGACAAGGTCATGCAGCTGTGGACAAGGTCATGCAGCTGTGGAAGAGGTCATGCACTTGTGGACAAGGTCATGCAGCTGTGGACAAGGTCATGCAGCTGTGGACATGGTCATGCAGCTGTGGACAAGGTCATGCAGCTGTGGACAAGGTCATGCAGCTGTGGACAAGGTCATGCACTTGTGGACAAGGTCATGCAGCTGTGGACAAGGTCATGCACTTGTGGACAAGGTCATGCAGCTGTGGACAAGGTCATGCACCTGTGGACAAGGTCATGCAGCTGTGGACAAGGTCATGCAGCTGTGGAAGAGGTCATGCACTTGTGGACAAGGTCATGCAGCTGTGGACAAGGTCATGCAGCTGTGGACATGGTCATGCAGCTGTGGACAAGGTCATGCAGCTGTGGACAAGGTCATGCAGCTGTGGACAAGGTCATGCACTTGTGGACAAGGTCATGCAGCTGTGGACAAGGTCATGCAGCTGTGGACAAGGTCATGCAGCTGTGGACAAGGTCATGCAGCTGTGGACAAGGTCATGCAGCTGTGGACAAGGTCATGCAGCTGTGGACAAGGTCATGCAGCTGTGGACAAGGTCATGCAGCTGTGGACAAGGTCATGCACCTGTGGACAAGGTCATGCAGCTGTGGACAAGGTCATGCAGCTGTGGACAAGGTCATGCAGCTGTGGACAAGGTCATGCAGCTGTGGACAAGGTCATGCAGCTGTGGACAAGGTCATGCACCTGTGGACAAGGTCATGCAGCTGTGGACAAGGTCATGCAGCTGTGGACAAGGTCATGCAGCCGTGGACAAGGTCATGCAGCCGTGGACAAGGTCATGCAGCCGTGGACAAGGTCATGCAGCCGTGGACAAGGTCATGCAGCCGTGGACAAGGTCATGCAGCCGTGGACAAGGTCATGCAGCCGTGGACAAGGTCATGCAGCCGTGGACAAGGTCATGCAGCCGTGGACAAGGTCATGCAGCTGTGGACAAGGTCATGCACTTGTGGACAAGGTCATGCAGCTGTGGACATGGTCATGCAGCTGTGGACAAGGTCATGCAGCTGTGGACAAGGTCATGCAGCTGTGGACAAGGTCATGCAGCCGTGGACAAGGTCATGCAGCCGTGGACAAGGTCGTGCAGCTGTGGACAAGGTCATGCAGCTGTGGACAAGGTCATGCAGCTGTGGACAAGGTCATGCAGCTGTGGACAAGGCCATGCAGCTGTGGACAAGGTCATGCAGCTGTGGACAAGGTCATGCAGCTGTGGACAAGGTCATGCAGCTGTGGACAAGGTCATGCAGCTGTGGACAAGGGCATGCAGCTGTGGACAAGGTCATGCAGCTGTGGACAAGGTCATGCAGCTGTGGACAAGGTCATGCACCTGTGGACAAGGTCATGCAGCTGTGGACAAGATCATGCAGCTGTGGACAAGGTCATGCAGCTGTGGACAAGGTCATGCAGCTGTGGACAAGGTAATGCAGCTGTGGACAAGGTCATGCAGCTGTGGACAAGGTCATGCACCTGTGGACAAGGTCATGCAGCTGTGGACAAGGTCATGCACCTGTGGACAAGGTCATGCAGCTGTGGACAAGGTCATGCAGCTGTGGACAAGGTCATGCACCTGTGGACAAGGTCATGCAGCTGTGGACAAGGGCATGCAGCTGTGGACAAGGTCATGCAGCTGTGGACAAGGTCATACAGCTGTGGACAAGGTCATGCAGCTGTGGACAAGGTCATGCAGCTGTGGACAAGGTCATGCACCTGTGGACAAGGTCATGCAGCTGTGGACAAGGGCATGCAGCTGTGGACAAGGTCATGCAGCTGTGGACAAGGTCATGCAGCTGTGGACAAGGTCATGCACCTGTGGACAAGGTCATGCAGCTGTGGACAAGGTCATGCAGCTGTGGACAAGGGCATGCAGCTGTGGACAAGGTCATGCAGCTGTGGACAAGGTCATGCAGCTGTGGACAAGGTCATGCACCTGTGGACAAGGTCATGCAGCTGTGGACAAGGTCATGCAGCTGTGGACAAGGTCATGCAGCTGTGGACAAGGTCATGCAGCTGTGGACAAGGTCATGCACCTGTGGACAAGGTCATGCACCTGTGGACAAGGTCATGCAGCTGTGGACAAGGGCATGCAGCTGTGGACAAGGTCATGCAGCTGTGGACAAGGTCATGCAGCTGTGGACAAGGTCATGCACCTGTGGACAAGGTCATGCAGCTGTGGACAAGGTCATGCAGCTGTGGACAAGGTCATGCAGCTGTGGACAAGGTCATGCAGCTGTGGACAAGGGCATGCAGCTGTGGACAAGGGCATGCACCTGTGGACAAGGTCATGCAGCTGTGGACAAGGTCATGCACCTGTGGACAAGGGCATGCAGCTGTGGACAAGGTCATGCAGCTGTGGACAAGGTCATGCAGCTGTGGACAAGGTCATGCACCTGTGGACAAGGGCATGCAGCTGTGGACAAGGTCATGCAGCTGTGGACAAGGTCATGCAGCTGTGGACAAGGTCATGCAGCTGTGGACAAGGTCATGCAGCTGTGGACAAGGTCATGCAGCTGTGGACAAGGTCATGCAGCTGTGGACAAGGTCATGCAGCTGTGGACAAGGTCATGCACCTGTGGACAAGGTCATGCAGCTGTGGACAAGGGCATGCACCTGTGGACAAGGTCATGCAGCTGTGGACAAGGTCATGCACCTGTGGACAAGGGCATGCAGCTGTGGACAAGGGCATGCAGCTGTGGACAAGGTCATGCACCTGTGGACAAGGTCATGCACCTGTGGACAAGGTCATGCAGCTGTGGACAAGGTCATGCACCTGTGGACAAGGTCATGCAGCTGTGGACAAGGTCATGCAGCCGTGGACAAGGTCATGCACCTGTGGACAAGGTCATGCAGCTGTGGACAAGGTCATGCACCTGTGGACAAGGTCATGCACCTGTGGACAAGGTCATGCAGCCGTGGACAAGGTCATGCAGCCGTGGACAAGGTCATGCAGCCGTGGACAAGGTCATGCACCTGTGGACAAGGTCATGCACCTGTGGACAAGGTCATGCAGCTGTGGACAAGGTCATGCACCTGTGGACAAGGTCATGCAGCTGTGGACAAGGTCATGCAGCCGTGGACAAGGTCATGCACCTGTGGACAAGGTCATGCAGCTGTGGACAAGGTCATGCACCTGTGGACAAGGTCATGCAGCTGTGGACAAGGTCATGCAGCCGTGGACAAGGTCATGCACCTGTGGACAAGGTCATGCAGCTGTGGACAAGGTCATGCAGCTGTGGACAAGGTCATGCAGCTGTGGACAAGGTCATGTGTGTCCAGACTATCTTCAGGCTCAGCAGTAGACATCATCATCATGGCTGGAATTGCAGCTTTAAGAAAGCCTGACAATTTCTGCACTTTTTCCAAGAGTAAATCCTCAGTTTGTGAGGACGTTGAAGATGCAGAGCTTGGATGTCTTCTCTGTGCTTTCATTTCAACGTGTTTGCTTTGGGCCGCCTCCAGCATGTAGTGCTACACATGCTCACTTTCTCACACTGCCTGCAGGCTGTCTTCCAGCTCACAGCCTGGGTCCTCGGGGCCCGAGTCAGGGGGGTCGACCTCAGCCGCATTAATGCTCTTGTCCCGTATCAGCACATTTACATCACAACTATGATGCACACTACATCACAACTATGATGCACACTACATCACAACTATGATGCACACTACATCACAACTACGATGCACACTACATGTTGCACACATCACAACTACAACTATGATGCACACTACATGTTGCATACATCACAACTACAACTATGATGCACACTACATGTTGCATACATCACAACTACAACTATGATGCACACTACATGTTGCACACATCACAACTACAACTATGATGCACACTACATGTTGCACACATCACAACTACAACTATGATGCACACTACATGTTGCATACATCACAACTACAACTATGATGCACACTACATGTTGCATACATCACAACTACAACTATGATGCACACTACATGTTGCATACATCACAACTACAACTATGATGCACACTACATGTTGCACACATCACAACTACAACTATGATGCACACTACATGTTGCATACATCACAACTACAACTATGATGCACACTACATGTTGCATACATCACAACTACAACTATGATGCACACTACATGTTGCATACATCACAACTACAACTATGATGCACACTACATGTTGCATACATCACAACTACAACTATGATGCACACTACATGTTGCATACATCACAACTACAACTATGATGCACACTACATGTTGCATACATCACAACTACAACTATGATGCACACTACATGTTGCACACATCACAACTACAACTATGATGCACACTACATGTTGCACACATCACAACTACAACTATGATGCACACTACATGTTGCATACATCACAACTACAACTATGATGCACACTACATGTTGCATACATCACAACTACAACTATGATGCACACTACATGTTGCACACATCACAACTACAACTATGATGCACACTACATGTTGCACACATCACAACTACAACTATGATGCACACTACATGTTGCATACATCACAACTACAACTATGATGCACACTACATGTTGCACACATCACAACTACAACTATGATGCACACTACATGTTGCATACATCACAACTACAACTATGATGCACACTACATGTTGCATACATCACAACTACAACTATGATGCACACTACATGTTGCATACATCACAACTACAACTATGATGCACACTACATGTTGCATACATCACAACTACAACTATGATGCACACTACATGTTGCATACATCACAACTACAACTATGATGCACACTACATGTTGCATACATCACAACTACAACTATGATGCACACTACATGTTGCATACATCACAACTACAACTATGATGCACACTACATGTTGCACACATCACAACTACAACTATGATGCACACTACATGTTGCACACATCACAACTACAACTATGATGCACACTACATGTTGCATACATCACAACTACAACTATGATGCACACTACATGTTGCACACATCACAACTACAACTATGATGCACACTACATGTTGCATACATCACAACTACAACTATGATGCACACTACATGTTGCATACATCACAACTACAACTATGATGCACACTACATGTTGCACACATCACAACTACAACTATGATGCACACTACACGTTGCATACATCACAACTACAACTATGATGCACACTACATGTTGCACACATCACAACTACAACTATGATGCACACTACATGTTGCATACATCACAACTACAACTATGATGCACGTTACAATCCAACAGCTGCTGTGTAATGACTACAACACTTACAGTATAACTATTTCTCTACTGATCTCCTGAAGGAATCAATAAAGTACTATCTATCTATCTATCTGACTATTTATCTATCTGACTATCTATCTATTTTGCAGGTCACTTTGTGAAACTAGACGGGGACATTGAGCTTCACAACAAAGTCTACTTGAAGCAACAAAACGTAGCCCAGAGCCACATATTTCCTGTCCAGTGTTTGGCCAACTTGGCTTCACAGTTGGTAGCAAACATGGCGCCCTGTGGTCATGTGAGGGGCCTTCGACCAATCAGAGAGGGTATGGCCAGATGATCTCCTAAATCAGGAGTGTCCAAAGTGTGGCCCGCAGGTCATTTTTTAACGGCCCCACAGCACATTTTAAAAATACAATGTAAAACACTTAAAAGCATAAAAAGTGGTATAAAAGAGCAAAGAGGTGAAATGTAAGAAGAACATGTTGCAATGTTTACTCGAACAACACAAAGCTGCCATGCAGGCTGTTTCTTTCTTTACAAAAATAAAATAGTGAATCAAAATCAATTATGAATTATTGACTAATTCAAGGCTCCAATTACATCACATTAAATATTCCACTTTGAGATAGTTTGGGGGCAAATGTTGCATATTTTGTGTTTGCCACATAAAAAACTGAGCTGTTTTTGTTTTTTTTAAAGAATGGCCTAAAACGAACAAACAAAAAACATAAACTACAATAAAACTTATAATTGACGGATAGATCTGAAGTTGATCTCGAGACCATTGTGTTAAAAGTGAAACATTAAAAAAAAACCAAAGTATTATTTATTTTCTAACACTTTAATGATTAGGACCCTTTTGGATCAGTGTGTTTTGTTTTTAAGTGTCATTGCACAAAAAATAATAGTGACTTAAAATCAATGTTATGATTTGTTGACATTTTTCCAGCTCCAATTATTATATAATCTCAAATATTCTACTTAAAAATTTTATTGGGTGAAAATATTGCTTATTTTGTGTTTTTTTTTCATTAAAAAAACATGGTTTTCTTTGACAAAAAGAGCACACAACTTAAATTTTTAAAAATGTCATATTGACAGATAAACCTAATGTTGATCTAGAGATTTAAAACTGGAATAATAATAAAAATAATAATACTGAAAATTGACACATTTTTAACATTTTATTTTTACCAAAATCCAGCCTGAGTGGAGGCCTAAATGTATATTTTTTATACATGTATTGGTTTTTCAAATAAATGGCCCCCGCTTGCTTTGATTATTCAGTGTGCGGCCCTCAGTGGAAAAAGTTTGGACACCCCTGGTCTAGTGCAAGGGTGTCAAACTCAAGGCTCGGGGGCCACATCTGGCCCGCCATGTTAAATAATATATGTTAATAAAATGCTTCATCTTTTCCAGTCCATAGTGGATCCAACATAATAGTGTGAGAGTCCAGTCCATAGTGGATCTAACATAATAGTGTGAGAGTCCAGTCCATAGTGGATCTAACATAATAGTGAGAGAGTCCAGTCCATAGTGGATCTAACATAATAGTGTGAGAGTCCAGTCCATAGTGGATCTAACATAATAGTGTGAGAGTCCAGTCCATAGTGGATCTAACATAATAGTGAGAGTCCAGTCCATAGTGGATCTAACATAATAGTGTGAGAGTCCAGTCCATAGTGGATCTAACATAATAGTGTGAGAGTCCAGTCCATAGTGGATCTAACATAACAGTGAGAGTCCAGTCCATAGTGGATCTAACATAATAGTGTGAGAGTCCAGTCCATAGTGGATCTAACATAATAGTGAGAGTCCAGTCCATAGTGGATCTAACATAATAGTGTGAGAGTCCAGTCCATAGTGGATCTAACATAATAGTGAGAGTCCAGTCCATAGTGGATCTAACATAATAGTGAGAGAGTCCAGTCCATAGTGGATCTAACATAATAGTGAGAGTCCAGTCCATAGTGGATCTAACATAATAGTGTGAGAGTCCAGTCCATAGTGGATCTAACATAATAGTGAGAGTCCAGTCCATAGTGGATCTAACATAATAGTGAGAGAGTCCAGTCCATAGTGGATCTAACATAATAGTGTGAGAGTCCAGTCCATAGTGGATCTAACATAATAGTGTGAGAGTCCAGTCCATAGTGGATCTAACATAATAGTGAGAGTCCAGTCCATAGTGGATCTAACATAATAGTGTGAGAGTCCAGTCCATAGTGGATCTAACATAATAGTGAGAGTCCAGTCCATAGTGGATCTAACATAATAGTGAGAGTCCAGTCCATAGTGGATCTAACATAATAGTGAGAGTCCAGTCCATAGTGGATCTAACATAATAGTGAGAGAGTCCAGTCCATAGTGGATCTAACATAATAGTGTGAGTCCAGTCCATAGTGGATCTAACATAATAGTGTGAGAGTCCAGTCCATAGTGGATCTAACATAATAGTGTGAGAGTCCAGTCCATAGTGGATCTAACATAATAGTGAGAGTCCAGTCCATAGTGGATCTAACATAATAGTGAGAGTCCAGTCCATAGTGGATCTAACATAATAGTGTGAGAGTCCAGTCCATAGTGGATCTAACATAATAGTGAGAGTCCAGTCCATAGTGGATCTAACATAATAGTGAGAGTCCAGTCCATAGTGGATCTAACATAATAGTGAGAGTCCAGTCCATAGTGGATCTAACATAATAGTGTGAGAGTCCAGTCCATAGTGGATCTAACATAATAGTGTGAGAGTCCAGTCCATAGTGGATCTAACATAATAGTGAGAGTCCAGTCCATAGTGGATCTAACATAATAGTGTGAGAGTCCAGTCCATAGTGGATCTAACATAATAGTGAGAGTCCAGTCCATAGTGGATCTAACATAATAGTGAGAGAGTCCAGTCCATAGTGGATCTAACATAATAGTGAGAGTCCAGTCCATAGTGGATCTAACATAATAGTGTGAGAGTCCAGTCCATAGTGGATCTAACATAATAGTGAGAGTCCAGTCCATAGTGGATCTAACATAATAGTGAGAGAGTCCAGTCCATAGTGGATCTAACATAATAGTGTGAGAGTCCAGTCCATAGTGGATCTAACATAATAGTGTGAGAGTCCAGTCCATAGTGGATCTAACATAATAGTGAGAGTCCAGTCCATAGTGGATCTAACATAATAGTGTGAGAGTCCAGTCCATAGTGGATCTAACATAATAGTGAGAGTCCAGTCCATAGTGGATCTAACATAATAGTGAGAGTCCAGTCCATAGTGGATCTAACATAATAGTGAGAGTCCAGTCCATAGTGGATCTAACATAATAGTGAGAGAGTCCAGTCCATAGTGGATCTAACATAATAGTGTGAGTCCAGTCCATAGTGGATCTAACATAATAGTGTGAGAGTCCAGTCCATAGTGGATCTAACATAATAGTGTGAGAGTCCAGTCCATAGTGGATCTAACATAATAGTGAGAGTCCAGTCCATAGTGGATCTAACATAATAGTGAGAGTCCAGTCCATAGTGGATCTAACATAATAGTGTGAGAGTCCAGTCCATAGTGGATCTAACATAATAGTGAGAGTCCAGTCCATAGTGGATCTAACATAATAGTGAGAGTCCAGTCCATAGTGGATCTAACATAATAGTGAGAGTCCAGTCCATAGTGGATCTAACATAATAGTGTGAGAGTCCAGTCCATAGTGGATCTAACATAATAGTGAGAGTCCAGTCCATAGTGGATCTAACATAATAGTGAGAGTCCAGTCCATAGTGGATCTAACATAATAGTGAGAGTCCAGTCCATAGTGGATCTAACATAATAGTGTGAGAGTCCAGTCCATAGTGGATCTAACATAATAGTGAGAGTCCAGTCCATAGTGGATCTAACATAATAGTGAGAGTCCAGTCCATAGTGGATCTAACATAATAGTGAGAGTCCAGTCCATAGTGGATCTAACATAATAGTGTGAGAGTCCAGTCCATAGTGGATTTAACATAATAGTGAGAGTCCAGTCCATAGTGGATCTAACATAATAGTGTGAGAGTCCAGTCCATAGTGGATCTAACATAATAGTGTGAGAGTCCAGTCCATAGTGGATCTAACATAATAGTGAGAGTCCAGTCCATAGTGGATCTAACATAATAGTGAGAGTCCAGTCCATAGTGGATCTAACATAATAGTGAGAGTCCAGTCCATAGTGGATCTAACATAATAGTGTGAGAGTCCAGTCCATAGTGGATCTAACATAATAGTGAGAGTCCAGTCCATAGTGGATCTAACATAATAGTGAGAGTCCAGTCCATAGTGGATCTAACATAATAGTGAGAGTCCAGTCCATAGTGGATCTAACATAATAGTGTGAGAGTCCAGTCCATAGTGGATCTAACATAATAGTGTGAGAGTCCAGTCCATAGTGGATCTAACATAATAGTGTGAGAGTCCAGTCCATAGTGGATCTAACATAATAGTGTGAGAGTCCAGTCCATAGTGGATCTAAGAGTCCAGTCCATAGTGGATCTAACATAATAGTAAGAGTCCAGTCCATAGTGGATCTAACATAATAGTGTGAGAGTCCAGTCCATAGTGGATCTAACATAATAGTGAGAGTCCAGTCCATAGTGGATCTAACATAATAGTGAGAGTCCAGTCCATAGTGGATCTAACATAATAGTGAGAGTCCAGTCCATAGTGGATCTAACATAATAGTGTGAGAGTCCAGTCCATAGTGGATCTAACATAATAGTGAGAGTCCAGTCCATAGTGGATCTAACATAATAGTGAGAGTCCAGTCCATAGTGGATCTAACATAATAGTGAGAGTCCAGTCCATAGTGGATCTAACATAATAGTGTGAGAGTCCAGTCCATAGTGGATCTAACATAATAGTGTGAGAGTCCAGTCCATAGTGGATCTAACATAATAGTGTGAGAGTCCAGTCCA
This sequence comes from Nerophis ophidion, assembly GCF_033978795.1. Lineage (NCBI taxonomy): Eukaryota > Metazoa > Chordata > Actinopteri > Syngnathiformes > Syngnathidae > Nerophis > Nerophis ophidion. Next base: position 1,574,169 of record NC_084617.1, read on the forward strand.
TAGTGGATCTAACATAATAGTGTGAGAGTCCAGTCCATAGTGGATCTAACATAATAGTGTGAGAGTCCAGTCCATAGTGGATCTAAGAGTCCAGTCCATAGTGGATCTAACATAATAGTAAGAGTCCAGTCCATAGTGGATCTAACATAATAGTGTGAGAGTCCAGTCCATAGTGGATCTAACATAATAGTGAGAGTCCAGTCCATAGTGGATCTAACATAATAGTGAGAGTCCAGTCCATAGTGGATCTAACATAATAGTGTGAGAGTCCAGTCCATAGTGGATCTAACATAATAGTGTGAGAGTCCAGTCCATAGTGGATTTAACATAATAGTGTGAGAGTCCAGTCCATAGTGGATCTAACATAATAGTGAGAGTCCAGTCCATAGTGGATCTAACATAATAGTGTGAGAGTCCAGTCCATAGTGGATCTAACAGTGTGAGAGTCCAGTCCATAGTGGATCTAACATAATAGTGAGAGTCCAGTCCAGAGTGGATCTAACATAATAGTGTGAGAGCCCAGTCCATAGTGGATCTAACATAATAGTGAGAGTCCAGTCCGTAGTGGATCTAACATAATAGCGTGAGAGTCCAGTCCATAGTGGATCTAACATAATAGTGAGAGTCCAGTCCGTAGTGGATCTAACATAATAGTGAGAGTCCAGTCCGTAGTGGATCTAACATAATAGTGTGAGAGTCCAGTCCATAGTGGATCTAACATAATAGTGTGAGAGTCCAGTCCATAGTGGATCTAACATAATAGTGAGAGTCCAGTCCGTAGTGGATCTAACATAATAGTGAGAGTCCAGTCCGTAGTGGATCTAACATAATAGTGTGAGAGTCCAGTCCATAGTGGATAAATGGGTTGTACTTGTATAGCGCTTTTCTACCTTCAAGGTACTCAAAGCGCTTTGACACTACTTCCACATTCACACACACATTCACACACTGATGGAGGGAGCTGCCATGCAAGGCGCCAACTAGCACCCATCAGGAGCAAGGGTGAAGTGTCTTGCTCAGGACACAACGGACGTGACGAGGTTGGTACTAGGTGGGATTTGAACCAGGGCCCCTCGGGTTGCGCACGGCCACTCTCCCACTGCGCCACGCCGTCCCAATCTAACATAATAGTGAGAGTCCAGTCCATAGTGGATCTAACATAATAGTGAGAGTCCAGTCCATAGTGGATCTAACATAATAGTGAGAGTCCAGTCCATAGTGGATCTAACATAATAGTGAGAGTCCAGTCCATAGTGGATCTAACATAATAGTGAGAGTCCAGTCCATAGTGGATCTAACATAATAGTGAGAGTCCAGTCCATAGTGGATCCAACATAATAGTGAGAGTCCAGTCCATAGTGGATCTAACATAATAGTGAGAGTCCAGTCCATAGTGGATCTAACATAATAGTGAGAGTCCAGTCCATAGTGGATCTAACATAATAGTGAGAGTCCAGTCCATAGTGGATCTAACATAATAGTGTGAGAGTCCAGTCCATAGTGGATCTAACATAATAGTGAGAGTCCAGTCCATAGTGGATCTAACATAATAGTGAGAGTCCAGTCCATAGTGGATCCAACATAATAGTGAGAGTCCAGTCCATAGTGGATCTAACATAATAGTGAGAGTCCAGTCCATAGTGGATCTAACATAATAGTGAGAGTCCAGTCCATAGTGGATCTAACATAATAGTGAGAGTCCAGTCCATAGTGGATCTAACATAATAGTGAGAGTCCAGTCCATAGTGGATCTAACATAGTAGTGAGAGAGTCCAGTCCATAGTGGATCTAACATAATAGTGAGAGTCCAGTCCATAGTGGATCTAACATAATAGTGTGAGAGTCCAGTCTATAGTGGATCTAACATAATAGTGAGATAGTGGGCCCAGCAGGAGACCATCCCGAGCAGAGACAGGTCAGCACAGAGACATCCATAACTGATCCACAGACAAGTGGTCCACCTTGGGTCTGACCCTGGACAGCCGGGGCTTCACAAGTAGATAACCTCGACTCGGTCATTAGAAATGTAGCCCGCTTGCTGAAAATGTGCGAGCACCCCAGATCTTGTAGTTTTTGCACGGTCCTGCTAACAAACTTTAGGGGTGAAGACTGGTCTTTGGTCTTGTAAACAACACAACCATCAGAGGAAGCAAAGACCAACATGTGACAGCAACGTTCAAATCCAAGTTGTGAAAGAGTCCTGCTCCACATGACCAACTTGGGGATGCAACAACGGGCTCATTGAAGAACATTCTAGAACATTCTAGTCCATGACTTCATGTGCTCGCAGCAGACCAGTGAGACCAAGTAGTTGAAGACATCTGGATAGAGCAACTAGACTTAAGACCAGGGTCTCTTTTCCAACCACACCCGTACTCTTTTTCAGTCCTGGAAGAGAGTTGGGTCATTACCGTGTGAAAAAGGGAAAGGATGTGAAGGTTCTTGTTTTTTTGGTGGGCTCAGCAGGAGCCTGAAAGGGTCTGGAGACACCAGTCCCATTCACAAAGACCTCCTGGGCACGGCGGGAGGAGGGCCAGGGACTTTGCGAAGACGGGAAAGTACAGCATCTGCCACATCTGGAAGGCATCAAGCTGTTGTTGGCCGCAGGTGAAACTCTGGAATGATGACGCAGGTTTGTGAGTTCTTCACACAGACCAGATCTTCAAAGTCCTCGCCTTGATTGAGGTTGGCATCTGTGAATAATTATTCAACTTTATTATTTTTTTATCATGACTGTTGTTGTTTTTTCTGTCTCTTGGCAAAGACAGTCACACTCCCTCCCTTCTCCGTGTTTGTCCTGCTTGCCTCTTTGTCTTCTTTAACTTTCATCTGGACTCTTTTTGCACCGCTCTCCAAAATCTGGACCTTGTCTGTCCTGTTGGAACGTTGTTGCCGGACACACAATGGACTCATGGGAGAGAAGGAGACCCTTCCTGTCAAGGACATTAATGATATATCTAACTATTCGGAATTATGATAAGAGGACATCTGCTGATTGGAGTAAGCGTGTATGTGACCCCCCCGTTGCAAGTCTTGTGGTTTCTATCTTAACATGTGTATATGTGCTTATCGGCTATCAAGTTTTTTTCTTGGCCTCAGTCTGTGGCCCCCGCCCCTTAGGAGCCCAGTCTGAGGTCGCCTTCTTTAACGCACCCTCCCCCAGCGTCTACCTTTCCCCGCCTTTTACGGGGCACCGTAAGTGGCGACCCATCACTGTCGCTGTTCTGTAACACCGTACAATGTTTGTCTACTCTTGAATAGGTCTGTGGGGAAAATGTAGTGTTGTTGGGCTTGTACATGGACAACAAAGAGCTAAGCACTAGTACCCGGCTGCCAAGGGCGAACTACACTACGGACTGTGTAGTCCACGGGAAATGCAGCAAGACTCAAGCCCACAGCATTAATGTAAAAGTCAAGGATGTGAAGCAGTATAATAGTCAATCCTCTGTTAAAACTACATTACCAATTTCCATGGAACTTTGTAGAGGAATGCCAGAACACATTCTACGAAAACATTTTTTATAGAAAAACTGTTGGGGACCTTCCCTTTATTTGTACATCACAATGTACCCTACACCATTTTATTTTGTTAAATTTCACTTTGCTAACTTAGAGTATGCACGTTCTCCACTTTCATATGCAAATTGTTCCCAGATACGACTTTCTTCAGGCATCCAATAGCATAAATAAGGGTTATAGCACCACCCGCTGCTTGGGCATACCATAACAACTTTTAAAAGGGTCATATTATGGCTGGGTTTGCTGCTAGCGGTGTGCATAAAATAGTCAGGTCATGTCATGGATACAAAGGATTCTGGGTATTTTTTGTGTTGCGTTTATGTTGTGTTACTGGGAGGATGTTCTCCCGAAATGTGTTTGTCAATCTTGTTTGGTGTGGCTTCACAGCCTGGCACATATTACTAATAGTGTAAAATTGTTTATATCACAACCATTATTATACTCTGTATCACCCAGTATGCCTTGCAGTCGTGTGTGTGTTACTGCAGGAGACACACACAACATGTTGCTGGACTGACAAGCAGATGGTACATGATGTAGAAGGCGACAAAGCCAACGGCTTCATTGCACGCCCTAATACTTATTAATTGGGTGACTGCCGGCAGTCATTCTAGAGAATATTAGCGTCTCCTTTTGTCTGTTTTGTGACACGGGTCTTAAATGACTCTTTGAATGGTAAATGATACCGATCTCAGAACCATGTATATCAAATATTTTCGGATGGTTCAACCGCCACCCGCCCGAATTTAATTAAAATCTATTTTTTCGTCATGTCACCCGCCCGACCTGCGGTCTCATCCGCGGACTCCGCGGATGAGACCGCAAACCGCGCATCTCTAGTGCAGACTATGCAGGGCACCCCTGCCAGAGGGTATGTGTGCAGACTATGCAGGGCACCCCTGCCAGAGGGTATGTGTGCAGACTATGCAGGGCACCCCTGCCATAGGGTATGTGTGCAGACTATGCAGGGCACCCCTGCCATAGGGTATGTGTGCAGACTATGCAGGGCACCCCTGCCATAGGGTATGTGTGCAGACTATGCAGGGCACCCCTGCCATAGGGTATGTGTGCAGACTATGCAGGGCACCCCTGCCAGAGGGTATGTGTGCAGACTATGCAGGGCACCCCTGCCATAGGGTATGTGTGCAGACTATGCAGGGCACCCCTGCCATAGGGTATGTGTGCAGACTATGTAGGGCACCCCTGCCATGGGGTATGTGTGCAGACTATGCAGGGCACCCCTGCCATAGGGTATGTGTGCAGACTATGTAGGGAACCCCTGCCATAGGGTATGTGTGCAGACTATGCAGGGCACCCCTGCCAGAGGGTATGTGTGCAGACTATGCAGGGCACCCCTGCCATAGGGTATGTGTGCAGACTATGTAGGGAACCCCTGCCATAGGGTATGTGTGCAGACTATGCAGGGCACCCCTGCCAGAGGGTATGTGTGCAGACTATGCAGGGCACCCCTGCCAGAGGGTATGTGTGCAGACTATGCAGGGCACCCCTGCCAGAGGGTATGTGTGCAGACTATGCAGGGCACCCCTGCCAGAGGGTATGTGTGCAGACTATGCAGGGCACCCCTGCCAGAGGGTATGTGTGCAGACTATGCAGGGCACCCCTGCCAGAGGGTATGTGTGCAGACTATGCAGGGCACCCCTGCCAGAGGGTATGTGTGCAGACTATGTAGGGAACCCCTGCCAGAGGGTATGTGTGCAGACTATGCAGGGCACCCCTGCCATAGGGTATGTGTGCAGACTATGTAGGGAACCCCTGCCATAGGGTATGTGTGCAGACTATGCAGGGCACCCCTGCCAGAGGGTATGTGTGCAGACTATGCAGGGCACCCCTGCCAGAGGGTATGTGTGCAGACTATGCAGGGCACCCCTGCCATAGTGTATGTGTGCAGACTATGCAGGGCACCCCTGCCATAGTGTATGTGTGCAGACTATGCAGGGCACCCCTGCCAGAGGGTATGTGTGCAGACTATGCAGGGCACCCCTGCCATAGTGTATGTGTGCAGACTATGCAGGGCACCCCTGCCATAGGGTATGTGTGCAGACTATGCAGGGCACCCCTGCCATAGTGTATGTGTGCAGACTATGCAGGGCACCCCTGCCAGAGGGTATGTGTGCAGACTATGCAGGGCACCCCTGCCAGAGGGTATGTGTGCAGACTATGCAGGGCACCCCTGCCAGAGGGTATGTGTGCAGACTATGCAGGGCATAAATGGAGTCCTACTGTACCTACAGTATGGTTCTCTGTTTGAGGACCAGACTGTAGGATGTTGAGTTCCATGTGAAACAAGACGTCTTTGTATGTGCAGTCACCAACACTTCCTCTCTCATTTTCACCCCACCTAAAGCCCCCCCCACCCCCTCTCCCGTCCATTCACCTCTCTTCACCTCAACCTCAAGGTGACCTTCATGCGAGCAGCTAAACCTCCATCATGGTGTGACAAGAGCCAGAAGAAGCATGTGATCCCACAAATGTACTTTGTATACAGCAGAACTAATGAGACGCTGTAAGTACCAGAAATGCTCCGCTGAAGATCATCTGGCTTCTTGACAGCCTGCTTCTCTCGCTCAGAACTGAGACTGAGGCCTCAGGGTCTTGTAAGTGCAGCTGAATCTTATCTGAAGCCACACATCAGTGTTCCCAGTCCCAGTCATAGGTGACATTTCCAAACAAGTGTGAATAATAGGATGCAGACTTTCATGTTGCAAATACTGTACCAGATTGTTCCTAACCTCAAAAGTGTCCCCGCGTCACTTTTTAGTAAAGCTGCCAACTTCCGAGCTGTCATATCAGACATGATTGATTCCCAGTTCTTGTACTTAATTGTGTTCTTCGTCTTTTTTCATTCATACATGTCATGTCAACACACTTGAACTTGGGAAACCTGGACGCAGACTTTCTCAAGTTGTTGTTTGGTCTACCACCACCATTATCTTAATTGCACATCAAGATTTTATTGCAGGGCCGGGCAAACTTTTTGGCTCCCGGGCCAAGGAAGCACATGATGCATGTCAAAGCACATCATATCTGCTGGGAGGAAGAGTAGACTTCTCACACATTTTATATCCATAATGCATCTGTTTTCAACAATATCATATAAGGCTCTCCTTTGAGGCACACATTAAAAGCGTTACTAAAACGGCCTTCTTTCATCTCCGTAATACCGCTAAAATTCGCTCCATTTTGTCCACTAAAGACGCTGAGATCATTATCCATGCGTTTGTTACGTCTCGTCTTGATTACTGTAACGTATTATTTTCGGGTCTCCCCATGTCTAGCATTAAAAGATTACAGTTGGTACAAAATGCGGCTGCTAGACTTTTGACAAGATCAAGAAAGTTTGATCACATTACGCCTGTACTGTATATACCTTTATATACATATATACATACATATATACCTTTATATACATATATACATACATATATACCTATACTGTATATACCTTTATATACATATATACATACATATATACCTATACTGTATATACCTTTATATACATATATACATACATATATACCTATACTGTATATACCTTTATATACATATATACATACATATATACCTGTACTGTATATACCTTTATATACATATATACATACATATATACCTATACTGTATATACCTTTATATACATATATACATACATATATACCTATACTGTATATACCTTTATATACATACATACATACATATATACCTATACTGTATATACCTTTATATACATATATACATACATATATACCTATACTGTATATACCTTTATATACATATATACATACCTATATACCTATACTGTATATACCTTTATATACATATATACATACCTATATACCTATACTGTATATACCTTTATATACATATATACATACATATATACCTATACTGTATATACCTTTATATACATATATACATACATATATACCTATACTGTATATACCTTTACATACATATATACATACATATATACCTATACTGTATATACATTTATATACATATATACATACATATATACCTGTACTGTATATACCTTTATATACATATATACATACATATATACCTATACTGTATATACCTTTATATACATATATACATACATATATACCTATACTGTATATACCTTTATATACATATATACATACATATATACCTATACTGTATATACCTGTATATACATATATACATACATATATACCTATACTGTATATACCTTTATATACATATATACATACATATATACCTATACTGTATATACCTTTATATACATATATACATACCTATATACCTGTACTGTATATACCTTTATATACATATATACATACATATATACCTATACTGTATATACCTTTATATACATATATACATACATATATACCTATACTGTATATACCTTTATATACATATATACATACATATATACCTATACTGTATATACCTTTATATACATATATACATACATATATACCTGTACTGTATATACCTTTATATACATATATACATACATATATACCTATACTGTATATACCTTTATATACATATATACATACATATATACCTATACTGTATATACCTTTATATACATATATACCTATACTGTATATACCTTTATATACATATATACATACATATATACCTATACTGTATATACCTTTATATACATATATACATACCTATATACCTATACTGTATATACCTTTATATACATATATACATACATATATACCTATACTGTATATACCTTTATATACATATATACATACATATATACCTATACTGTATATACCTTTATATACATATATACATACATATATACCTATACTGTATATACCTTTATATACATATATACATACATATATACCTATACTGTATATACATTTATATACATATATACATACATATATACCTGTACTGTATATACCTTTATATACATATATACATACATATATACCTATACTGTATATACCTTTATATACATATATACATACATATATACCTATACTGTATATACCTTTATATACATATATACATACATATATACCTATACTGTATATACCTGTATATACATATATACATATATATATACCTATACTGTATATACCTTTATATACATATATACATACATATATACCTATACTGTATATACCTTTATATACATATATACATACCTATATACCTGTACTGTATATACCTTTATATACATATATACATACATATATACCTATACTGTATATACCTTTATATACATATATACATACATATATACCTATACTGTATATACCTTTATATACATATATACATACATATATACCTATACTGTATATACCTTTATATACATATATACATACATATATACCTGTACTGTATATACCTTTATATACATATATACATACATATATACCTATACTGTATATACCTTTATATACATATATACATACATATATACCTATACTGTATATACCTTTATATACATATATACATACATATATACCTATACTGTATATACCTTTATATACATATATACATACATATATACCTATACTGTATATACCTTTATATACATATATACATACCTATATACCTATACTGTATATACCTTTATATACATATATACATACATATATACCTATACTGTATATACCTTTATATACATATATACCTATACTGTATATACCTTTATATACATATATACATACATATATACCTATACTGTATATACCTTTATATACATATATACATACATATATACCTATACTGTATATACCTTTATATACATATATACATACATATATACCTATACTGTATATACCTTTATATACATATATACATACATATATACCTATACTGGCTCACCTGCACTGGCTTCCTGTGCACTTAAGATGTGACTTTAAGGTTTTACTACTTACGTATAAAATACTACACGGCCTAGCTGCATCCTATCTTGCTGATTGTATTGTACCATATGTCCCGGCAAGAAATCTGCCTTCAAAAGACTCCGGCTTATTAGAGCCCAAAAAAAGTCTGCGGGCTATAGAGCGTTTTCCGTTCGGGCTCCAGTACTCTGGAATGCCCTCCCAGTAACAGTTCGAGATGCTACCTCAGTAGAAGCATTTAAGTCTCACCTTAAAACTCATCTGTATACTCTAGCCTTTAAATAGACCTCCTTTTTAGACCAGTTGATCTGCCGCTTCTTTTCTTTTTCCCCTATGTCCCCCCCTTTCTTGTGGAGGGGGTCCGGTCCGATGACCATGGATGAAGTACTGGCTGTCCAGAGTCGAGACCCAGGATGGACCGCTCGCCTGTGTATCGGTTGGGGACATCTCTACGCTGCTGATCCGCCTCCGCTTGAGATGGTTTCCTGTGGACGGGACTCTCGCTGCTGTCTTGGATCCGCTTGAACTGAACTCTCGCGGCTGTGTTGGAGCCACTATGGATTGAACTTTCACAGTATCATGTTAGACCCGCTCCACATCCATTGCTTTCGGTCCCCTAGAGGGGGGGGTTGCCCACTTCTGAGGTCCTCTCCAAGGTTTCTCATAGTCAGCATTGTCACTGGCGTCCCACTGGATGTGAATTCTCCCTGCCCACTGGGTGTGAGTTTTCCTTGCCCTTTTGTGGGTTCTTCCGAGGATGTTGTAGTCGTAATGATTTGTGCAGCCCTTTGAGACATTTGTGATTTGGGGCTATATAAATAAACATTGATTGATTGATTATTTTATCCCCAAAATCCATCCATCCATCCATTTTCTACCGCTTATTCCCTTTCGGGGTCGCTGGCGCCTATCTCAGCTACAATCGGGCGGAAGGCGGGGTACACCCTGGACAAGTTGCCACCTCATCGCAGGGCCAACACAGATAGACAGACAACATTCACACACTAGGGACCATTTAGTGTTGCCAATCAACCTATCCCCAGGTGCATGTCTTTGGAGGTGGGAGGAAGCCGGAGTACCCGGAGGGAACCCACGCATTCACGGGGAGAACATGCAAACTCCACACAGAAAGATCCTCAGCCTGGATTTGAACCCAGGACTGCAGGACCTTCGTATTGTGAGGCATCCATCCATTTTCTTCCGCTTATTCCCAAAATATCATTTTGTATTTTTTTCCATTATTGTCATATGTGAATTGTGGTAGTTGTCCCACCAAGTTGCAGACATTCTTGGCCAGCAACTCTTCTTGTTTTGTTGTGTGAGTTTTGTGTGTAGTTAGCAGCCCTCCTCACCTGATGTCTTCAAAGAAGAGACTCTCTGCATAACAAGGACACATGCTGTGCTCTCCAGGACCACCTCCCCCCCCCCCCCCCCCCCACTGTGCCCTGCAGTCAAGTCTGCTGTTATTGAGCAGGACTTTCACAGACTGAGACCGGGTGACCTCATCAGCGGGCAGGAAGTCAAAGGGTTGAAGTCCCCCCTTGGCGGGAGTGGGGCCACATCATCATTGTCATCACACGACCTACACGAGGAGAACTATCTGGGCTGGAGAGCAGTTGGATCCAGGTGGTCCTAATAGTTCCAACATGGCAGAGGAACAATATGTAGGAAGAGGAAGGGGGACACATGTATATTAATAATAACCCCCCCCCCCCCCCCCCCCCCTGCTCATGAGCATCAGGGAATAATCATTGATGTGAAACACACAGCTGATGTTCTCCCTGCAGCGGCTCTATGACCTTGACGCTTTGACCGCCCCTTCCTGTTGCCGCCCCCCCCCCGACATGAGTGGGAAAGTCAGCCCACTCCCAGTCTGCTCCCATGGCGGTCATGTGGTGGGCGGGACTTGCTCTTCATTCCACATGCAAGGAAACATCTTCTGCTTTTGTTCTGACATCCAACCACTTTGACGTCAGCACATAAGCGTGCGAGAGCTCATTTACAGTCCATCGATAGCAACAATTTCCCGTTGCCGGGGGCGACATCACAGCACGCCAAGGGTCAAAGGCACGCAACCACCTCAAAATGGCCGCTCTTGCCTTCCAACGCCAACTTTAGAGGAAAACATGCTGCCAGTCGTCTGATTACATTCACCTACCGCATGAACACATGACTACCTTCACCTACCGCATGAACACATGATTACATTCACCTACCGCATGAACACATGACTACCTTCACCTACCGCATGAACACATGAATACATTCACCTACCGCATGAACACATGAATACATTCACCTACCGCATGAACACATGAATACATTCACCTACCGCATGAACACATGAATACATTCACCTACCGCATGAACACATGATTACATTCACCTACCGCATGAACACATGATTACATTCACCTACCGCATGAACACATGATTACATTCACCTACCGCATGAACACATGATTACATTCACCTACCGCATGAACACATGAATACATTCACCTACCGCATGAACACATGATTACATTCACCTACCGCATGAACACATGATTACATCCACCTACCGCATGAACACATGATTACATTCCCCTACCGCATGAACACATGAATACACTCACCTACCGCATGAACACATGATTACATTCACCTACCGCATGAACACATGATTACATTCAGTCACACAGACAGCCAAAAAGTGAGTTGGTGAGCATGGAGGCCATGTGTTATTTCTGGGAGGAGTCAGCATAAAAAGGCGTGGCCTGTGTGCTCATTAGTCACATATTTCATGTGCAAACTCAGCTTTTAGTGCATGAGTGGATGAGTTTGCTTGTGAAAGAGCAGCTGTGCCACTTCTCCACACAACATGAGACACAATTGGCCAAAGCTTTTGTTAACGTGCTAGTACTTGAATCGCAGTAATATGAGAAAAAGGGACAAACTGGATTAAGACTAGAACGCCCAGGTCTTCTAAACCAGCCCGTCTAATTTCCAGAGACAAGCCAAAGGGTTCTTAGTTTCAAATGTAACCCTCAGCCTCCTTTCTCTTGCAAATGCAGCCATTCCATTGGTGTGTGGTGGACCACTCAGGTGCCCACACTGGGGGAGGGTCATGCTTAAATAGAGAGACACCTCAAACCCGTTCTACTGGTTTTCTCTGGGATGCAATTTTTGGGGTCTTTTATGGGAAGCTTCATACAGATATTGAGACTATAGTCGTTTTCCGACTGTAGGGACTTTTTGGACTTCCTATAACCTTTTTAGTCCCCGGGCCGTTTTTGTCGTGTTCCGACTAGGGCTGGGCGTATCGTCACCAAGTATCGATAGTATCGATACTTGGTGATGGTATCGATACTTCACCAAATTAAGCGAATCACTCCGATTTAAAAAAAATGTGAGCGCTCCTCAGCACTCCACCCTCCTCCCTAGTGATGGGTCGCCAACGAGATTTAAAAACACTTTAAAAATTCATCTTCAACCCAAAATAAAATAAAATCAATACAATTAACATGACGCTTGGTGCGAGGGCGCACACACACATCAGTGGGATTGGCTCCGAGGTTGACTCGGACACACACACACACACACACACACACACACACACACACACACACACACACACACACACACACACACACACACACACACACACACACACACACACACACACACACACACACACGTTTCCAGTGCGACTTAATGTCTTGGTTGTAAACTGGAAAGTATTTTATTGCACTAAAATAACGATAAGAATTTCTCAGTTCTTTTGTTTTGTGTTCATTTTTACAAGTGTTTAATAACTAGTGTGTTCTACTTTACTTCAGTTCTTGTGTGAGGCGACTAGCCAAGTTCAGTATTTGTTTTCACCTTATTTGCACGACTTACTTTATTGTAATTGATATTATTACTTTTTATTTGAATTTCCCAGTTCTTTTGTTTTGTGTTCATGTTTACAACTTTGTTCAATAACTAGAGTTGTGTTATCTAACTTAAGTGTTTGTGTGTTTTGAGGCCACAAGTCAGGTTCAGTAGTTGTTTGCACCTTATTTGCATTACTTTATTGCTATTGATATTACTTTTGTAATACATATTTTATTTTTTGACTTAAATCGTTGTCCTGTGTTGTATTATTATCATAATCAATCAATAAAGGCAAAAGTACAAATTTGTTTTTCAAAAGTATCGATACCCCGAAGTCCCCCCCCCCCCCCCACCCCCCATCAGATGACGACACTTCCGGTATCGGTATCGGCGATACCGGCCAGTATTGTATCGGATCGGTATCGATACCCAAATTTGCAATATCGCCCACCCCTAGTTCCGACATAGGACAACTAGGGACTACGGCCCTCAGATCCTATAACCACTTTATCTCCCACTCTGAGGGAGGGTCTAAACTGAGTCCCATAGGAACAAAAATATGTACGTGCTTTCTGATTGGTTAAAATGACGAGCGACGCCCCCTTGCCAGATATGTGACACTCCTAGAGGTTTGTGTTGGTTTCATTATTCACCTGTAATGTACCTGCTTTATTCTCTTCCATCTTGTTCCTATTTTGTTTGGGAGTCCAAATTAAGTCGACATTTTCAACAAATCTTAGTTCCTTTTTTCTTTCTCCCGTTGATGCACTTTAAAATGTTTTGTTCTTTCAATTTGAGAAGCAAATAAAGAACATCCTCTTCATTACAATCGCTGCTATAGAATGGTATCAGCATCCAGATTGTGACACGCGTGTTGAGACTGGCGACATCGAGAGTCTTCTGGGGCGCACAAATCCCTCCAAGAGATCTGGTTTCCACCTGCATAATCCAGGTGTGTTAGTCCCACTTTTTAAAAAAACAAACACGATGGGATTTAAGTGTTTGCGTGGGTTTTAGGAGGTTTATTTGGAGCAGAACTAATTTGCTGCATGGACACAAACTGACTGCAGGCCAAAGTCGCCCAAATCCTATTTTTTCTAAATCAGATTTGTGTATAGCTGACTGTGTACAGTGCAGGTAAACTGTGATCTTCATTAGACTCCAGTGTCAACATGCACAGACTCCAATGTGGCCTCGACATTCCCCGCATGTCCAGTTGGATAAAGTGAAAACGAAGGAAGCTGACCGGAGAGATCAGATTTGAAGCCCCTCTGATCTGTGCCACTTTAGAACAAAAATAAAAAATAAAAATTTGGTGTACAGTATAAATGGGGCCTGAGAGTTCTTGTCTGGACTGCAATATTAACTGTAAATATCTCTAGTCTGATTAGAAATACTGTTTATCATGTAGACCAGGGGTCTCAGACGCCAGTTGGGGCCCACCTTAATATGAAAGTCTAATGTTAGTGCGGCCCGAATGGCGCTTGACAACGTTGTGTTATTTGGCTCCAAAATGGCTCTTTCAAAATTCTGGGTTGCCTACCCCTGCATTAGTGGAAAAGCGGTTAAGGAGTGGAAGCGACAGAGGAAACGATTGTCTTCTTACCTGCCTGGCTGCAGTCCCACCGCGACACCTGTCCGTCAGTAATAACAGTTGACCAATTCAAACCGTTATTTGTAGAGATGTCCGATAATATCGGACTGACGATATTATCGGCCAATAAATGCTTTAGAATGTAATATTGGAAATTATCGGTATCAGTTTCAAAAAGTAAAATGTATGACTTTTTAAAACGCCGCTGTATGGAGTGGTACACGGACGTAGGGAAAAGTACAGAGCACCAATAAACCTTAAAAGCACTGCCTGTGCGTGTCGACCCAGTCACATAATATCTACAGCTTTTCACACACACGAGTGAATGCAACGCATACTTGGTCAACAGCCATACAGGTCACACTGAGGGTGGTCATAGAAACAACTTTAACGCTGTTACAAATATGCGCCACACTGTGAACCCACACCAAACAAGAATGACAAACACAATTCGGCACCGTAACACAACATAAACACGACAGAACAAATACCGAGAACCCCTTGCAGCACTAACTCTTCTGGGACACTACAATATTTTCTGTTCTTGCGGCACAGCCTCACTTAGACTCTGCCTCCAGTGGCCCCCAGGTGAATTGAGTGTGGGACCCCTGATGTAGACCATATTCAAACTGCCTCCAGTGGCCCCCAGGTGAATTGAGTGTGGGACCCCTGATGTAGACCATATTCAAACTGCCTCCAGTGGCCCCCAGGTGAATTGAGTGTGGGACCCCTGATGTAGACCATATTCAAACTGCCTCCAGTGGCCCCCAGGTGAATTGAGTGTGGGACCCCTGATGTAGACCATATTCAAACTGCCTCCAGTGGCCCCCAGGTGAATTGAGTGTGGGACCCCTGATGTAGACCATATTCAAACTGCCTCCAGTGGCCCCCAGGTGAATTGAGTGTGGGACCCCTGATGTAGACCATATTCAAACTGCCTCCAGTGGCCCCCAGGTGAATTGAGTGTGGGACCCCTGATGTAGACCATATTCAAACTGCCTCCAGTGGCCCCCAGGTGAATTGAGTGTGGGACCCCTGATGTAGACCATATTCAAACTGCCTCCAGTGGCCCCCAGGTGAATTGAGTGTGGGACCCCTGATGTAGACCATATTCAAACTGCCTCCAGTGGCCCCCAGGTGAATTGAGTGTGGGACCCCTGATGTAGACCATATTCAAACTGCCTCCAGTGGCCCCCAGGTGAATTGAGTGTGGGACCCCTGATGTAGACCATATTCAAACTGCCTCCAGTGGCCCCCAGGTGAATTGAGTGTGGGACCCCTGATGTAGACCATATTCAAACTGCCTCCAGTGGCCCCCAGGTGAATTGAGTGTGGGACCCCTGATGTAGACCATATTCAAGCGGCTTTGTGCAAAACTGCCACTGACTTTTTAGTCGAAGTTTGTATTTAATAGTATTTTTATTCTTGAATATCATTTGATTTTAATCATTTTTAGACATGTGAGCACCTTTTGAGAAAAAAAAAGAAAACACGTTACCACACAAACCCTTGAAGAACATTTTCAAAATCAAGACTACATTTCTTGCAATTGGATGCACGTTTATGGTTTAGTGCAGTGGTTCTCAACCTTTTGTCAGTGATGTACCCCCTCTTTTTAATTCAAGTACCCTCTTATCACAGCAAAGCATTTTGGGTAAAAAAAAAGAGATACAGGAGTAAAATACAGCACTATGTCATCAGTTTATGATTTATTAAATTGTATAACAGTGCAAAATATTGCTCATTTGTAGTGGTCTTTCTTGAACTATTTGGAAAAAAAGATATAAAAATAACTAAAAACTTGTTGAAAAATAAACAAATGGTTCAATTATAAATAAAGATTTCTAATCATGTCTTTGGAGGTGACATGCACCTGGGGATAGGCCCCTCCCACCTCCAAAGACATGCACCTGGGGATAGGCCCCTCCCACCTCCAAAGACATGCACCTGGGGATAGGTTGATTGGCAACACTAAATGGTCCCTAGTGTGTGAATGTTGTCTGTCTATTTGTGTTGGCCCTGCGAGGAGGTGGCGACTTGTCCAGGGTGTACCCCGCCTTCCGCCCGATTGTAGCTGAGATAGGCGCCAGCGCCCCCCGCAACCCCGAAAGGGAATAAGCGGTAGAAAATGGATGGATGGATGGATTTCTAATCATCAACTTAAAGTGCCCTCTTTGGGGATTGTAATAGAGATCCATCTGGATTCATCAACTTACTTCTAAACATTTCTTCACAAAAAAGAAATCTTTAACATCAATAAAACTGTCAACACTGAATATTGCATTGTTGTATTTCTTTTCACACTTTATGAACTTACATTCATATTTTGTTGAAGTATTATTCAATAAATATATTTTTAAAGGATTTTGGAATTGTTACTATTTTTAGAATATTAAAAAAAAATCTCACATACCCCTTGGCATACCTTCAAGTCCCCCCAGGGGTACGCGGACCCCCATTTGAGAACCACTGCTATAGTTGACCTTAAGATTAATTTCTATCTACCAACCTCTCTTTGGCACTGACATGTCCTATGTAATGTACCACATATTTTTTGGAATCAATAATTTACAAATTATCATCAGTAAAAATGTACTTTAAAATTCTATAAGAACTTGTTCCCCATTTGGCAACTCTATCCTGTAGCCACGCCCCCTCAGGTAAAATACTTCCGGCTTTGTGACATCTGTATACGTCTTTCACCTCCAAAATAGTATCTTCTTGCTGGCTACTAATAAATAATAACATCAATCAATCAATCAATGTTTATTTATATAGCCCCAAATCACAAATGTCTCAAAGGACTGCACAAATCATTACGACTACGACATCCTCGGAAGAACCCACAAAAGGGCAAGGAAAACTCACACCCAGTGGGCAGGGAGAATTCACATCCAGTGGGACGCCAGTGACAATGCTGACTATGAGAAACCTTGGAGAGGACCTCAGATGTGGGCAACCCCCCCCTCTAGGGGACCGAAAGCAATGGATGTCGAGCGGGTCTAACATGATACTGTGAAAGTTCAATCCATAGTGGCTCCAACACAGCCGCGAGAGTTCAGTTCAAAGCGGATCCAAGACAGCAGCGAGAGTCCCATCCACAGGAAACCATCCCAAGCGGAGGCGGATCAGCAGCGTAGAGATGTCCCCAACCGATACACAGGCGAGCGGTCCATCCTGGGTCTCGACTCTGGACAGCCAGTACTTCATCCATGGTCATCGGACCGGACCCCCTCCACAAGGTAGGGGGGGACATAGGAGAAAAAAGAAAAGAAGCGGCAGATCAACTGGTCTAAAAAGGAGGTCTATTTAAAGGCTAGAGTATACAGATGAGTTTTAAGGTGAGACTTAAATGCTTCTACTGAGGTAGCATCTCCAACTGTTACCGGGAGGGCATTCCAGAGTACTGGAGCCCGAACGGAAAACGCTCTATAGCAATGTTTGGGTTGTAAGCAACCAAATATGAGTAGCAGCTAAGTACTAGCATGAATTGATTAACGTGGACCCGACTTAAACAAGTTGAAAAACTTATTGGGGTGTTACCATTTAGTGGTCAACTGTACGGAATATGTACTGTACTGTGCAATCTACTAATAAAAGTTTCAATCAATCAATCAATGGAGGGCCGCCAATGTTGTGTCTCAAAGAGCAAATGAAGGCAACAACAAGTCAGTTGGCTAGAAGACTATGCTAATTAGCAAGCTTGTTTCAGTGCTCCTGATGGTCTCCCAGTCCTGCACCTCAGCACGGTGTTTAGAAAAGAGGACCAGCTGTGGCTGAGGAAAGCCTTCAACAGAGTTGAGGACATTTGTCTAATACACAAACTCTGTGGGGAGCAATGGCCTCATTTACAGAACTATGCTGACACGCTGGGTCGGACTAATCCAGCCATTTGGCTCACTCTTGAGGGTTCTAGGTAGAAAAGCCAAATGGCTCGTCTTTAGGAGTTCTCGTGTGGATTGTACGAAATTAAATGATCAAGGGGGCGTTTTGAAACAAACTGTAGCCTATTCGAAGGCTCGCTACCGTTGAAAAGTTGGTCAAATTGTTGGAATTGATACTTATGAACACGTCCAACAGAGTTAGCGGCCGCCATTGTCGAAGCCAAGCTTATCTATATTGTGTCAACATTCAGTTTTTACACCTGTGAAGAACTTCAGGATGCAAAGTCTGGTTAGGCTCATCGTCCTCCGTTCAAATTGCGCGTAATCCACGGTTTATGGAGATAGAGTGGGCGTGTCCAGCCTCATGTCATAAGAAAGAGTGGGCGTGTCCAGCCTCATGTCATAAGAAAGAGTGGGCGTGTCCAGCCTCATGTCATGAGATAGAGTGGGCGTGTCCAGTCTCATGTCATAAGAAAGAGTGGGCGTGTCCAGTCTCATGTCATAAGAAAGAGTGGGCGTGTCCAGTCTCATGTCATAAGAAAGAGTGGGCGTGTCACAAATGTCTCAAAGGACTGCACAAATCATTACGACTACAACATCCTCGGAAGAACCCACAAAAGGGCAAGGAAAACTCACACCCAGTGGGCAGGGAGAATTCACATCCAGTGGGACGCCAGTGACAATGCTGACTATGAGAAACCTTGGAGAGGACCTCAGATGTGGGCAACCCCCCCCCCCACTCTAGGGGACCGAAAGCAATGGATGCCGAGCGGGTCTAACATGATACTGTGAAAGTTCAATCCATAGTGGCTCCAACACAGCCGCGAGAGTTCAGTTCAAGCGGATCCAAGACAGCAGCGAGAGTCCCGTCCACAGGAAACCATCCCAAGCGGAGGCGGATCAGCAGCGTAGAGATGTCCCAAACCGATACACAGGCGAGCGGTCCATCCTGGGTCTCACCTCTGGACAGCCAGTACTTCATCCATGGTCATCGGACCGGACCCCCTCCACAAGGGAGTGGGGGACATAGGAGAAAAAAGAAAAGAAGCGGCAGATCAACTGGTCTAAAAAGGAGGTCTATTTAAAGGCTAGAGTATACAGATGAGTTTTAAGGTGAGACTTAAATGCTTCTACTGAGGTAGCATCTCGAACTGTTACCGGGAGGGCATTCCAGAGTACTGGAGCCCTCGACGAGGAAAAGTGCTTTGGGGGAACCTCGCTGCCATTTTGGCATGTTTGTTGCTGGGTACGTGAGGGATTTGTGGAGGAGATGGAGAATCAAGTGCCTCTCAGTGGTTGCCATCGTATGTATTTGGAACATTGATGGCAGGGCATCTGCTGACTGGGCTGGACATTGCTTTGGTGTCTCCTCAAATTCGGAAGACAATGGCAGCCATTCAAGGAGCCAAAAGGCTGGCGGTGGCAATGGAAGACATGGGTCGAGCTGTGGGGAAACACAGACTGTGACGATTTCAGAACTGAATCATGAGTTGGATCACATCACTGAGAGCCTTACTGAAATGTGAATATTAATTAGTTAGAAAGGCAGCATGGACGATTAGACCAGACATGCCATCGCTTGGAAAACAACAATCCTTATCTACGATTCGACTCCCTCAAATGGCCTTGACGCTGTTTGCAACAGACAAAGATTATTCTGAAAACATCCTTCGAGGACATCACAGCCGCTCTGACTCCAACAACACCTGGGAGTTGAACTTTGCTCGTAACGCCTGCAGAGGAAGACTCCAGGCCTATAAAGTAACATCCCCTACACTCTGGACAATAGGCCACCACCGCCCCGCCATCCCCTGCCTTTGCCTCCGCTTGAACCGCCCCAGGGTGATAAAAAGGATGTGACATGCTTTAGATGGCAGCAACTCCCCGAGCAAGACACTTCACCCTTGCTCCTGATGGGTGCTGGTTGGCGCCTTGCATGGCAGCTCCCTCCATCAGTGTGTGAATGTGTGTGTGAATGGGTGAATGTGGAAGTAGTGTCAAAGCGCTTTGAGTACCTTGAAGGTAGAAAAGCGCTATACAAGTACAACCCATTTATCATTTATTTTGTTGCAAGTTTTGTGGTTTCTGTGTAACATGTTTACGTGTGCGTATGGCTATCAAGTTTTTGACTTTTTTTTTTAACTCAACTCAACTCAAGAAAAGAATAAAACTTTGAGTCTAGCATTCAGCCATTCAGAGGCCTAAGAGACGCACAATGCATTGCTTTAACTTGGTCACACTTTCAGGCCCTATACTAGCTAAGCTCGCCTCTACTTGACTCAATCTGGGAAATCAGTTTTCTCCTTTGAAATTTCAAAATTGTACAGCAATAATCAGGGAGAACCAGGATCTCCTACGTTATGGAGCCAAAGTTTAATTACAGGAAACTGGAGGCAGCAAGAAAATAGACCAGTGCAGCACAACGGCAAGTGTGGAGTACAATACTCCAGTGTCAGCTAAGGTACAGCAACAGCCTTTCCATCTAAGGTTAGCCTGTGTTTATATTTGTTAATTCTAGCTGTCACAATAAGGAGACAACTTGGGTGCTGCGGCAAAGTAAAGACTGGAGTCTAAGGCCATGTCCACACCAACATCGATCATTTCAAACACACCTCTCCGTCCGTTTGAGTTCCGTTTAGAAAGTCTGCCCACATTGTTACTTACGCACATCGCACGTGTGCCTTAGCCTGTCTCATTTGCTGATTATTTGTCCTCTATTGTTTATAGATTTTAATCAGACAGCCAAACGGTGCCCACGGGTTAAAACCCCAGGTGGAGCCGGAAGCTCTCTGGCTCATTCCAGCTGACTACCAGCCCAGCTGATCGCCTTAGAAGCGCAAAGACCTAATGTAACATTGCACACGGCGGTTAAAACAAGTTAAAGTACCAATGATAGTCACACACACACCAGGTGTGGTGAATTTTGTCCTCTGCATTTGACCCATCCCCTTGATCACCCCCTGGGAAGTGAGGGGAGCAGTGAGCAGCAGCGGTGCCACGCTGGGAATCATATTATGGTGATTTAACCCCCAATTCCAACCCCTGATGCTGAGTGCCAAGCAGGGAGGTAATGGCTCCCATTTTTTTCAAGTCTTTGGTATGAATCGGCCGGGGTTTGAACTCCCAACCTAACACTGTGATTACTCTTCATTCATTTATAATAACGTATATATTTTTTCATTACTCACATCCGTTAACGCGTTGACGTTGACAGTGTAGTGGAACATTTCTGTCCTGGGGTTACCTCCAAACTAAATGCATTGGGAGGGACACGACATGAGAGGTCAAGTCACTCTGACCAAGTTGGTGAGGTGACACGACATGAGAGGTCAAGTCACCCTGACCAAGTTGGTGAGGTGACACGACATGAGAGGTCAAGTCACCCTGACCAAGTTGGTGAGGTGACACGACATGAGAGGTCAAGTCACTCTGACCAAGTTGGTGAGGTGACACGACATAAGAGGTCAAGTCACCCTGACCAAGTTGGTGAGGTGACACGACATGAGAGGTCAAGTCACCCTGACCAAGTTGGTGAGGTGACACGACATGAGAGGTCAAGTCACCCTGACCAAGTTGGTGAGGTGACACAACATGAGAGGTCAAGTCACTCTGACCAAGTTGGTGAGGTGACACGACATGAGAGGTCAAGTCACCCTGACCAAGTTGGTGAGGTGACACGACATGAGAGGTCAAGTCACCCTGACCAAGTTGGTGAGGTGACACGACATGAGAGGTCAAGTCACTCTGACCAAGTTGGTGAGGTGACACGACATAAGAGGTCAAGTCACCCTGACCAAGTTGGTGAGGTGACACGACATGAGAGGTCAAGTCACCCTGACCAAGTTGGTGAGGTGACACGACATGAGAGGTCAAGTCACTCTGACCAAGTTGGTGAGGTGACACGACATGAGAGGTCAAGTCACCCTGACCAAGTTGGTGAGGTGACACGACATGAGAGGTCAAGTCACCCTGACCAAGTTGGTGAGGTGACACGACATGAGAGGTCAAGTCACTCTGACCAAGTTGGTGAGGTGACACGACATGAGAGGTCAAGTCACCCTGACCAAGTTGGTGAGGTGACACGACATGAGAGGTCAAGTCACCCTGACCAAGTTGGTGAGGTGACACGACATGAGAGGTCAAGTCACCCTGACCAAGTTGGTGAGGTGACACGACATGAGAGGTCAAGTCACTCTGACCAAGTTGGTGAGGTGACACGACATGAGAGGTCAAGTCACCCTGACCAAGTTGGTGAGGTGACATGACATGAGAGGTCAAGTCACCCTGACCAAGTTGGTGAGGTGACACGACATGAGAGGTCAAGTCACCCTGACCAAGTTGGTGAGGTGACACGACATGAGAGGTCAAGTCACTCTGACCAAGTTGGTGAGGTGACATGACATGAGAGGTCAAGTCACCCTGACCAAGTTGGTGAGGTGACACGACATGAGAGGTCAAGTCACCCTGACCAAGTTGGTGAGGTGACATGACATGAGAGGTCAAGTCACCCTGACCAAGTTGGTGAGGTGACACGACATGAGAGGTCAAGTCACCCTGACCAAGTTGGTGAGGTGACACGACATGAGAGGTCAAGTCACCCTGACCAAGTTGGTGAAGTGACACGACATGAGAGGTCAAGTCACCCTGACCAAGTTGGTGAGGTGACACGACATGAGAGGTCAAGTCACCCTGACCAAGTTGGTGAGGTGACACGACATGAGAGGTCAAGTCACCCTGACCAAGTTGTTGAGGTGACACGACATGAGAGGTCAAGTCACCCTGACCAAGTTGGTGAGGTGACACGACATGAGAGGTCAAGTCACCCTGACCAAGTTGGTGAGGTGACACGACATGAGAGGTCAAGTCACCCTGACCAAGTTGGTGAGGTGACACGACATGAGAGGTCAAGTCACCCTGACCAAGTTGGTGAGGTGACACGACATGAGAGGTCAAGTCACCCTGACCAAGTTGGTGAGGTGACACGACATGAGAGGTCAAGTCACCCTGACCAAGTTGGTGAGGTGACACGACATGAGAGGTCAAGTCACCCTGACCAAGTTGGTGAGGTGACACGACATGAGAGGTCAAGTCACCCTGACCAAGTTGGTGAGGTGACACGACATGAGAGGTCAAGTCACCATGAACATGTGACAGTTACATAAGTTGTTATGTTACAAATGAGGCCATCATGGAGTGTATAAATAAGAAGGGAAGACCAAGTCTGATGTGTGCTCTTATTAATTACTTTCACGAGGGTCCATCATCTTTCGTCTCATGAGACATTGTCTGTTTTCATATTGATTCAATCCAACTTTGTACAATCTGATTGTGAGTCATTAAACTGTTGTAACAAACTCTCCATTGTTCCTGTTTAAGATCTGGACTTTTCGACCACATAAAATTGGCGTCCCCGTACACTTTTGTACACACAAATGGGGTTTTTAAACAAAAACAAAAGAAAACAGCCAGATAAGGAAGTGTTAACATGTAATTGTTGCTGTTTTATCTCCAACTTATCGCAAAACCACAGCCAAAAATGCGGAGCTAAAGCTGTGAAACATAAACAGGTGTCACCAATATGGCAATAATACCACAAGCAGCCTTTCTGTGTCGGCCAACGTAGAGGCTTTCTCCCGCTCGGGTTTGAAGTGTTCATATCATGTGAAACACAACATCCAAGATAAAGGCTGCAGTGAGACTGGGAGGACATTGGCTGATAAACTCTGATCCCTCGCTCACAATGACAACATTCAGACGAAGCCTGAGATGAGCTCACTCAACACCCAGCAGGACAGCAGGAAGCCTTCAGACACCAACCTCAACATCAGCTTGTAGACTGTTCACGTTTACAAACTCTGTTTCCACATGAGTTGGGACATTGTGTTAGATGTAAATATAAACAGAATACAATGATTTGCAAATCCTTTTCAAGCCATATTCAGTTGAATATGCTACAAAGACAACATATTTCATGTTCAAACTCATAAACTTTGTTTTTTTTTGGGCAAATAATCATTAACTTAGAATTTGATGCCAGCAACACGTGACAAAGAAGTTGGGAAAGGTGGCAATAAATACTGATAAAGTTGAGAAATGCTCATCACACACTTATTTGGAACATCCCACAGGTGTGCAGGCTAATTGGGAACAGGTGGGTGCCATGATTGGGTATAAAAACAGCTTCCATGAAATGCTAAGTAATTCACAAACAAGAATGGGGTGAGGGTCACCACTTTGTAAGCAAATTGTCAGTTTTAGAACTATTGCAAGGAATTTAGGGATTTTACCATCTACGGTCCGTAAAATCATCAATAGGTTCAGAGAATCTGGAGAAATCACTGCAGGTAAGCCATGATATTACGGCCGTTGATCCCTCAGGCGGTACTGCATCAAAAACCGACATCAGTGTGTAAAGGATATCACCACGTGGGCTCAGGAACACTTCATAAAACCACTGTCAGTAACTAGTTGGTCGCTACATCTGTAAGTGCAAGTTAAAACTGTACTATGCAATGGAGCTGCTATCCCCGTTTAAATAACAAAATCTCATTTCAGTAGGCCTTTAAAGAGACAGTCAGAACGCGGCTTGAAAGAGGTCTGTCAGACATCATTTTGAGCAAAGAACCACTATCACATGTTAAGTAGACCACAAGGAAGTCTTTTAAATCATGTGACCCCATGAACGTGTCTGCTTCTTCAATCAATCAATCAATCAACCAATCAATGTTTATTTATATAGCCCTAAATCACAAATGTCTCAAAGGACTGTACAAACCATTACGACTATGACATCCTCAGAAGAACCCACATAAGGGCAAGAAAAACTCACACCCAGTGGGACGCCAGTGACAATGATGACTATGAGAAACCTTGGAGAGTACCTCAGATGTGGGCAACCCCCCCCCCTCTAGGGGAACAAAAGCAATGGATGTCGAGTGGGTCTAACATGATACTGTGAAAGTTCAATCCATAGTGGCTCCAACACAGCCGCGAGAGTTCAGTTCAAGCGGATCCAAGACAGCAGCGAGAGTCCCGTCCACAGGAAACCATCCCAAGCGGAGGCGGATCAGTAGCGTAGAGATGTCCCCAACCGATACACAGGCGAGCGGTCCATCCTGGGTCTCAACTCTGGACAGCCAGTACTTCATCCATGGTCATCGGACCGGACCCCCTCCACAAGGTAGGGGGGACATAGGAGAAAAAGAAAAGAAGCGGCAGATCAACTGGTCTAAAAAGGAGGTCTATTTAAAGGCTAGAGTATACAGATGAGTTTCAAGGTGAGACTTAAATGCTTCTACTGAGGTAGCATCTCGAACTGTTACCTGGAGGGCATTCCAGAGTACTGGAGCCCGAACGGAAAACGCTCTATAGCCCGCAGACTTTTATTTTTTCTTTTCTTATGAAAATGCTCCTCTTAAATGCTTGGAGCAGATATGAATGAGGTCATCAGGCTGATCAGAGGTCAATTGAACGCTTCATGTAAGAGGTTTAAAAATAGTGATTGAAGAAAGTGGGAGACGTGATAGAGAAAGCATTTAGAAGAGAGGGAAGGCGTAGATAAGTGGAGTCTGAGGTCAAGAAGGTCAGCGTCCAGGCGGGAACGTCATGCCGTGTGGGAACGTGGAGAACAGGAACACGTGTTTGGACATTTTCAGGTCTGTTTGGGATAATTGAAGTGCAGCCTTCAGCTGGTAAAAGCGGAGGCTTAGTCATGAGGGTGATAGCGAGGAAGACAGGACCAAAGGGGAGATGCAGGTCTTTAAAGCAGGTCTGGTTCCCATTAGACCCGTGGGCTTGAATCGGTTTGTTTGTACAGGCAAAAGGTCCCAAAGGGAGAACACACAGAATGTTGGCCGCCATGAAGGGAATATCAGCTGCAATACTTCACTCTCTCCCCCCGACTATGTCCCAATCCTCCTCCTGCGTCCCACCCACCCTTCTGGAAGTCCAAATGGCTCTTTTCGGAACTGTTTACGGATGTTCTCTGTTTATGCCATGGACATTTCTGCCAGAGCTCTGAGCCTCGTCATTCCTGAAACCTGAGCCATGTGATCGATATGCCATTTGTAGTCTGTCCGCAGTAGAGATAGACTGTGCTGTAGTAGAAACCTGAGCCATGTGATCGATATGACATTTGTAGTCTGTCCGCAGTAGAGATAGAGTGTGCTGTAGTAGAAACCTGAGCCATGTGATCGATATGCCATTTGTAGTCTGTCCGCAGTAGAGATAGACTGTCCTGTAGTAGAAACCTGAGCCATGTGATCGATATGCCATTTGTAGTCTGTCCACAGTAGAGATAGACTGTCCTGTAGTAGAAACCTGAGCCATGTGATCGATATGCCATTTGTAGTCTGTCCGCAGTAGAGATAGAGTGTGCTGTAGTAGAAACCTGAGCCATGTGATCGATATGACATTTGTAGTCTGTCCGCAGTAGAGATAGACTGTACCGTAGTAGAAACCTGAGCCATGTGATCGATATGACATTTGTAGTCTGTCCGCAGTAGAGATAGAGTATACTGTAGTAGAAAACTGCGCCATGTGATCGATATGCCATTTGTAGTCTGTCCGCAGTAGAGATAGACTGTGCTGTAGTAGAAACCTGAGCCATGTGATCGATATGCCATTTGTAGTCTGTCCGCAGTAGAGATAGACTGTGCTGTAGTAGAAACCGGAGCCATGTGATCGATATGCCATTTGTAGTCTGTCCGCAGTAGAGATAGAGTGTGCTGTAGTAGAAACCTGAGCCATGTGATCGATATGACATTTGTAGTCTGTCCGCAGTAGAGATAGAGTGTACTGTAGTAGAAACCTGAGCCATGTGATCGATATGACATTTGTAGTCTGTCCGCAGTAGAGATAGAGTGTACTGTAGTAGAAACCTGAGCCATGTGATCGATATGCCATTTGTAGTCTGTCCGCAGTAGAGATAGACTGTGCTGTAGTAGAAACCTGAGCCATGTGATCGATATGCCATTTGTAGTCTGTCCGCAGTAGAGATAGAGTGTACTGTAGTAGAAACCTGAGCCATGTGATCGATATGCCATTTGTAGTCTGTCCGCAGTAGAGATAGACTGTGCTGTAGTAGAAACCTGAGCCATGTGATCGATATGCCATTTGTAGTCTGTCCGCAGTAGAGATAGACTGTGCTGTAGTAGAAACCTGAGCCATGTGATCGATATGCCATTTGTAGTCTGTCCGCAGTAGAGATAGAGTGTACTGTAGTAGAAACCTGAGCCATGTGATCGATATGCCATTTGTAGTCTGTCCGCAGTAGAGATAGACTGTGCCGTAGTAGAAACCTGAGCCATGTGATCGATATGCCATTTGTAGTCTGTCCGCAGTAGAGATAGAGTGTACTGTAGTAGAAACCTGAGCCATGTGATCGATATGCAATTTGTAGTCTGTCCGCAGTAGAGATAGACTGTGCTGTAGTAGAAACCTGCGCCATGTGATCGATATGACATTTGTAGTCTGTCCGCAGTAGAGATGGACTGTACTGAAGTAAAGGTCTGGAGTTCCTTCATTCCTTTTTTGTCACTTGTCACTCACTCGGAGGGTTTATCTACTAGTGCAGCCTGCCTGTCGACGTTGGTTAATGCTTTATTGCTCATGTCTTAAATTGTCGATTGCGTGGAGTTTAAAGTACGCATTGTGTTGTGTCACCCATGGACTGCTGCTTTAGCCACGTAAGTGCTCCCTTTTTCGAAGTAGCTAATAAAAGGACCTTTTGATTGCACATCGCCTACCTTCTCTGCATCTCAGCATCATACCAACAACCTCAACGATGCAGTACTGTGACAACAAGACTTTAATGATAGTGTTTAAAATTTTCCAAGTAGCCATAACATACAATTATTCCCAGGTAATAGTTTGTCAAGTCTCAGGTACAAAAACACACTGCAAAAACTGAAATCTAAGTAAGATGAAATATCTCAAATAAGGCTGATATTTGCTTATTTTCTGTCTGATAAGATAATTCTTCTCACTAAGCAGATTTTATGTTAGAGTCTTTTACTTGTTTTAAGTGTTTAGGTCCTAAATGATCTCAATAAAATATTACAGCTTGTTTCCGACATTTGATGACCTATTTTGAGTAAAATATGCTTGAAACTGTTTTTGTCCAAGTGTCCAAAACACCCAGCAATGGTGCACAGGAAGGCGGGGAAGAAGAGGGGGAAAAGGCGGCCAAAATGTTCAGAAGTCCCAATTGTGTCCAAAATACTTCCCCGGGTTCCAGTCCCACGAGTCCCGCCGCCGGACACACAAATTCTGGGATACAAAAAATTTCCAAAACGCACCGAGCAAAGTCCCACGGGAAGTAGGGGGGAAAAATTAGAAAAAGTCGGCAAAAGTCCCCCAAAATTTTCTAAATACCTACCAAGGTTCGAGTCCCAACCGGGTTCGAGTTTGAGTTTGAGTGCACACTCGAACCCGGGTGGGACTTTTGAACATTTCACCGACTTTTCTCACTTTTCTCCCCACCTCTCCGTGGGACTTTGCTGGGCGCATTTTAGACATTTTGGGCATCCCGGCCGGGGGCGGAACTTGTGGGACTCGAACCTGTGTAGGTATTTTGAACATTTTTGGGACGTTTGCTGACTTTGACAACTTTCATACCCCCTCCCCATGGGACTCGACTGGGTGTGTTAAGGACATTTTGGGCATCCCGGGACTTGCACGGCCATACATAAGATTTTATACTTGTTTTAAGTGTTTAGGTCCTAAATGATCTCAATAAAATATTACAGCTTGTAGCTGAGATTTGATGACCTATATTGAGTAAAACATGCTTGAAACTGTTTTTGTCCAAGTGTCCAAAAAACACCCAGCAATGGTGCACAGGAAGGCGGGGAAGAAGAGGGGGAAAAGGCGGCCAAAATGTTCAAAAGTCCCAATTGTGTCCAAAATACCTCCCCGGGTTCCAGTCCCACGAGTCCCGCCGCCGGACACACAAATCCTGGGATACAAAAAATTTCCAAAAGGCACCGAGCAAAGTCCCACGGGAAGTAGGGGGGAAAAATTAGAAAAAGTCGGCAAAAGTCCCTCAAAATTTTCTAAATACCTATCAAGGTTCGAGTCCCAACCGGGTTCGAGTTTGAGTTTGAGTGCACACTCGAACCCGGGTGGGACTTTTGAACATTTCACCGACTTTTCTAACTTTTCTCCCCACCTCTCCGTGGGACTTTGCTGGGCGCGTTTTAGACATTTTGGGCATCCCGGCCGGGGGCGGAACTTGTGGGACTCGAACCTGTGTAGGTATTTTGAACATTTTTGGGACTTTTGCTGACTTTGACAACTTTCATACCCTCTCCCCATGGGACTCGACTGGGTGTGTTAAGGACATTTTGGGCATCCCGGGACTTGCACGGCCATACATAAGATTTTATACTTGTTTTAAGTGTTTAGGTCCTAAATGATCTCAATAAGATATTACAGCTTGTAGCTGAGATTTGATGACCTATATTGAGTAAAACATGCTTGAAACTGTTTTTGTCCAAGTGTCCAAAACACACCCAGCAATGGTGCACAGGAAGGCGGGGAAGAAGAGGGGGAAAAGGCGGCCAAAATGTTCAAAAGTCCCAATTGTGTCCAAAATACCTCCCCGGGTTCCAGTCCCACGAGTCCCGCCGCCGGACACACAAATCCTGGGATACAAAAAATTTCCAAAAGGCACCGAGCAAAGTCCCACGGGAAGTAGGGGGGAAAAATTAGAAAAAGTCGGCAAAAGTCCCTCAAAATTTTCTAAATACCTATCAAGGTTCGAGTCCCAACCGGGTTCGAGTTTGAGTTTGAGTGCACACTCGAACCCGGTTGGGACTTTTGAACATTTCACCGACTTTTCTCACTTTTCTCCCCACCTCTCCGTGGGACTTTGCTGGGCGCGTTTTGGACATTTTGGGCATCCCGGCCGGCGGCAGAACTTGTGGGACTCGAACCTGTGTAGGTATTTTGAACATTTTTGGGACTTTTGCTGACTTTTACAACTTTCATCCCCCCTCCCCATGGGACTCGACTGGGTGTGTTAAGGACATTTTGGGCATCCCGGGACTTGCACGGCCATACATAAGATTTTATACTTGTTTTAAGTGTTTAGGTCCTAAATGATCTCAGTAAGATATTACAGCTTGTAGCTGAGATTTGATGACCTATATTGAGTAAAACATGCTTGAAACTAGAATATCAAATGTTGCAAAGCTGTGTCATCAACACTCACAAGTATAAAACTACTTTTTAAAGTAAGAATTTCTTATTTTAAGAACGTAAAACAAAGTCATATTAAAACAGATGACAGCCAAATAGACTGGCGTTTTTTTTCAATGAAACAATAGAAAATACGTACTCGTATAGTAGTACACTTGTTATTAGTGAGAATATACTTATTTTAAGGTATTTTTGGGTTCATTGAAGTTAGCTAATTTTACTTGTTTTGAAAAGTCTTGACAAGCCAAATTTTCTTGTGCTATTGGCAGATAATTTTGCTTAGTTTAAGTAAAATACCCCTCATTTTTATATATTTTTTTCTTGTTTTTGAACACTGACTTTTTGCAGTGCACAAGCTTATACGTAGACTTAAACCTTTTGTGTCCTACAAGGCTTGCAGAGACGAGTAGGATGAATCAATAAAGAAATGTTTCCACTGGCCTTGTACAAAAAAACAGCTCTTATGTAACAGCGCCCGTCACTGGTGACTTTCCCAGTAACAAATGACACATCCCTGTCGACTGCTCTTTGCACATTGTGTGCTAAAGTGAAGCGAGACACCAGGACTGACTGTTTGGCACCGCCCGGCGCTGTGTATTGCGGGCCCATAAAATCCAAACAACACCCTGACCACATGCTGAGACAGCGGCAGGTCAAATGTGTGTAGCAACGCAAGGTGACATCAATGTGGTGTGACAGACGGCGTTGTAAAGATCTGAGCGTGCGGCAAGCTGCTCAAAGTGAAAAAGACTCCTGTTAGAAGCGATGAGGAAGTTGTCATCTGTAAAAGAGTCAAGAGAAGTGGGGGAGGCTACAAAAAGAAGAGGGAGGTGGGTGGGGGGGGCAAGGAAAGGAAAGTGGGTGATGTCTCCCCCTTCATGCTCTGCAGGGAGTGGCCCAGAGAGGATTTATGGAAGCCAGAACTTCATTGCAACTTTTCCTGGAATCCAGCGCTCTTATGAGGGAAGAGGAGGGG
The DNA here is from genome assembly GCF_033978795.1 of Nerophis ophidion. Classification (NCBI taxonomy): domain Eukaryota; kingdom Metazoa; phylum Chordata; class Actinopteri; order Syngnathiformes; family Syngnathidae; genus Nerophis; species Nerophis ophidion. The sequence goes on from NC_084617.1 coordinate 1,606,089, forward strand.
GGGGGGGGGGGGGGGGGTCCGATAACTGAGGAAAGGGTGAGGGCCAAAAGAGGGTCCGAAGCCAAAGAATAAGAGCAATAGTTCACAATACCATCAATCCACTCCAGGAGTGACACTGGGACTGTAGTCTTTGACTTCGAGGACCAGGTCACAGGCTTGTTTCTCCAAGTGCAATTTAGTGGTGTTATTGCAACTTCCAAATGGTTGGAAGAAGGAGAAAGCAGGAACTCAGAAGAGCAATCAAGGTTTTATTGTTTGTACAAGAGACCCTGAGGCTCTTTTCCAGCGGGTGAAAAGTTGACATAAACACTTCTTAAAGGTGACACGTCGGGTTAATGTTCGGCACACAGAATGAAAGCTCTCTGGTTTCAACATACTGTATACAACTTAATGAGATCCAATACAATCCAAACAAAGTTCATGTTCTTCGTAAACATGGTAGTTTGAACAATACCGCCTTTATATCTCATCAATTTTGCCTTTGAGAAATAAAGGAAATGAGGTTCTGGGGTCCGACTTTGCCAAAAGGTGCACAGGCAATGCTTTAAGGAACAAAGATCAATCAATCAATGTTTATTTATATAGCCCCAAATCTCAAATGTCTCAAAGGACTGTAAAAACCATTACGACTACGACATCCTCGGAAGAACCCACAAAAGGGCAAGGAAAACTCACACCCAGTGGGCAGGGAGAATTCACATCCAGTGGGACGCCAGTGACAATGCTGACTATGAGAAACCTTGGAGAGGACCTCAGAAGTGGGCAACCCCCCCCCTCTAGGGGACCGAAAGCAATGGATGTGGAGCGGGTCTAACATGATACTGTGAAAGTTCAATCCATAGTGGCTACAACACAACCGCGAGACTTCAGTTCAAAGCGGATCCAAAACAGTAGCGAGAGTCCCGTCCACAGGAAACCATCTCAAGCGGAGGCGGATCAGCAGCGTAAAGATGTCCCCAACCGATACAGGCGACCGGGCCATCCTGGGTCTCGACTATGGACAGCCAGTACTTCATCCATGGTCATCGGACCGGACCCCCTCCACAAAGGTAGGGGGGACAGAGGAGAAAAAGAAAAGAGCGGCAGATCAACTGGTCTAAAAAGGAGGTCTATTTAAAGGCTAGAGTATACAAATGAGTTTTAAGGTGAGACTTAAATGCTTCTACTGAGGTAGCATCTCGAACTGTTACCGGGAGGGCATTCCAGAGTACTGGAGCCCGAACGGAAAACGCTCTATAGCCCGCAGACTTTTTTTGGGCTCTAGGAATCACTAATAAGCCGGAGTCTTTTGAAGGCAGATTTCTTGCCGGGACATATGGTACAATACAATCGCCAAGATAGGATGGAGTTAGGTATAAAATACTACACGGTCTAAGTAGTAAAACCTTAAAGTCACATCTTAAGTGCACAGGAAGCCAGTGCAGGTGAGCCAGTACAGGTATATATAGGTATATACAGTATAGGTATATATGTATGTATATATGTATATAAAGGTATATACAGTATAGGTATATATGTATGTATATATGTATATAAAGGTATATACAGTATAGGTATATATGTATGTATATAAAGGTATATACAGTATAGGTATATATGTATGTATATATGTATATAAAGGTATATACAGTATAGGTATATATGTATGTATATAAAGGTATATACAGTATAGGTATATATGTATGTATATATGTATATAAAGGTATATACAGTACAGGCGTAATATGATCAAACTTTCTTGTTCTTGTCAAAAGTCTAGCAGCCGTAAAATGTAAAAATGGAAAAGTCTATTTTTCAAAATGACTTTACAGTCTTAAATGGTGAATAACAAACATATTTGGTCAGTATCATGCATAAAATAAGTAAATGACTGTAAAATGTAAAGACAATGAACCGATCAACCTTTGATTGTTCGATAGAAAGCAATGCAAATAGAAATAATTTGTTCGGCTGTCAATCAGCATCATAACACCTTCAATAACAGCTGGAAGGCCTTACTGACAACAACTGCTGATCTGATTGGTTAGGGCAATTATCTATCAACTGTATGTGTCTGTTCACTTCCAGTGCACACACTGTCGATTCTGAAGGCAGATTTGATACAGCATGGCAACACAAGCTAGCTGAATTCTGATTGGATAACAACTCTATAAACTCCAAACAACATTGGAAGGAGGAGGAGAATATGAACACTTTTACATATTTAGGGAAAGTAAATAAAACAATTATTTGATCTTTAATTATGATGATGATTTGTGGTGATGTTAGGCCAGTAGAGAAGGTCTTGCTGGTCCTGACAACACACCCCTGCCAAATAGACAACAAGCCGCTTGCAACTTTCAGAGTCTCCACAAAGAACTGCATTTGGTTTCTATTTTAGCACTCATGCCTTTTCTTTTCCATTGTCATCATCCACCTTTGCTCAATTCAACATCCATTGTTTATGTTGTGTTGCACGCAGATGTCGCTCCTTCCGCGGACTCAGATAAGGAAGCCCCAGACCGGGATGGTTATATGAGAGTCAAACACAGACCATGATCCTCTCCTGACAGGTTGATGCACCGACAGCCAGCCAGGTAGAAGTCACCATAGACTCCTTAGTCAACCACTGGATTTCATTAGGAGTTATTGAGCCATCAGATGTTGCCAAGTTGCAGGTTGCTGGGCAGTTAAAATAATCACCTGGTATTGGATTTCTGCAGCACTTTTATTTGTATGAAAGGACCAAGTGGAAACCCATCTGTGGTGCATGCTAACTTTCCTCTAATTGAAGAGACTATTACAGGCTGGCAGGGGCATTCACGAGTTGATTGGCTGTGGCCGATGAGGTCATGGTCCGCACGCAGCTGAATCAATAAAGCCAAACTCCCCTGGCGTCACAGGACCGCCGTTTGAAAGTGGAACGCCGCAGAAATCAAACAAGGCAGAATTACACCACAACACATCACATGACATCAGCATTAGAAATATGCTATTTCATTCTATTTTTCACTTTTGTATTTTGCTATGGGAACAAACTGGAGGTCCGGCCCAAAAATATGTTACAATAATTGTATTGCAGTGAAATGATTACATTTTTTAAATCAGATTCATCACAATTAATTACAGGTTATTACTCACTTTCATCATCAAAATCAGAGCTTCTTAACCTTTTGGACCTCAAGGCACAACTTTATTTACTAAAAAGGGGCCCTGGATCCACACAAATATAAACACTCAATTAGTGTTCTTACTGGCAGCACGGTGGTACAGGGGTTAGTGCATGTGCTTCACAATACGAAGGTCCTGAGTAGTCCTGAGTTCAATCCCGGGATCGGGATCTTTCTGTGTGGAGTTTGCATGTTCTCCCCGTGACTGCGTGGGTTCCCTCCTGGTATTCCGGCCCCTCCCACCTCCAAAGACATGCACCTGGGGATAGGCCCCTCCCACCTCCAAAGACATGCACCTGGGGATAGGCCCCTCCCACCTCCAAAGACATGCACCTGGGGATACGCCCCTCCCACCTCCAAAGACATGGACCTGGGGATGGGCCCCTCCCACCTCCAAAGACATGCACCTGGAGATAGGCCCCTCCTGTCTCCAAAGACATGCACCTGGGGATAAGCCCCTCCCGCCTCCAAGGACAAGCACCTGGGGATAGGCCCCTCCCACTTCCAAAGACATGTACCTAGGGATAGGCCCCTCCCACCTCCAAACACATGCACCTGGGGATAAGCTCCTCCCCCTCCAAAGACATGCACCTGGGGATAGGCCCCTCCCACTTCCAAAGAGATGCACCTGGGGATAGGCCCCTCCCACCTCCAAAGACATGCACCTGGGGATAGGCCCCTCCCACCTCCAAAGACATGCACCTGGGGATAGGCCCCTCCCACCTCCAAAGACATGCACCTGGGGATAGGCCCCTCCCACCTCCAAAGACATGCACCTGGGGATAGGTTGAATGGCAACACTAAATGGTCCCTAGTGTGTGAATGTTGTCTATCTGTGTTGGCGACTTGTCCAGGGTGTATGCCGCCTTCCGCCCGAATGCAGCTGAGATAGGCTCCAGCACACCCTGCGACCCCAAAGGGGACAAGCGGTAGAAAACTGATGGATGGATAGTATTCTTACACTTGATTTCAATCATGTTGAATAATTGTCTTGAATCTACTTGCAGTTTACAAGCATGTCATATACAGCCAAGTCGTAATCACAAATATTATTATGTATTTTAATCAATCAATCAGAGGCTATTTATATAGCCGTTAATCTCAAATGTCTCAAAGGGCTGCACAAAGCCCAAGGATGCCCTGTGATCTGATCCCACATCAGGACAAGATAGAACTCAAGCAATGTGAAACCTTGGAAGGGACCGCGGATGCCAAGTGTTTATATGCTTAATGACACTTAAACCTTAGACTTAGGCCAGGCTGATTAGAAAAATAAGTATTAATCAAATATGCATAACAAGGGACTCAAAAATAACTGACAAAAAATGATTTTTTAATACAATTATGTAGTGCTAAAGTAACTTAATCAATAAGAAATGTTTAAGTAAATTGCCAATAAAATGACAGTGGAAATGAAAATACATTTTCACCACATTAGTTATTTAAAGTGGAACTGTACTTTTTCTCTGTGACTTGAACATTAAGCAAGTAATGGAGATATTAATATTCTAAGAGCTAAGGCAGACAAACTTTCAACTTCCTTTGTGCCGATGTTAGAATCAGCCGCCTTCTCGTCTCCCTGCTCCTGTAAGTTTATTGTAGATCATAAATCCTGTATCTCACCTGGACAAAAGGTGGCGCTCTAATTAGTGATTTAGAAGTAGCTAAACACTGTGGATGGACATTAGCCACTAACTTGCTAACCATGTCTTAAAGTAGTGTTTTTCAACCTTTTATGAGCCAATGCACATTTTTTGCACTGAAAAAATGCGGAGGCACAAAACCAGCAGAAATCTTTAAGAAATGAAACTCAGTTGACAATAAAAAGTCGTCCCGATTGTTGGATATGACTTTAAAGCATAAGCAAGCATGCATGAGTATAGCTCTTGTCTCAAAGTAGGTGTACTGTCACATCACACCCTGACTTATTTTCACCTTTTTTGCTGTTTTCTTGAGTGTAGTGTTTTACTTCTTGTCTTACGCTCCTATTTTGGTGGCTTTTTCTCTTTTTTTGATATTTTCCTGTAGCAGTTTCATGTCTTCCTTTGAGCGATATTTCCAGCATCTACTTTTGTTTTAGCAATCAAGAATATTTCTGTTGTTTTTATCCTTCTTTGCGGGGACATTGTTGATTGTCATGTCATGTTCGGATGTACATTGTCTTTGCTCCACAGTAAGTCTTTGCTGTCGTCCAGCATTCTGTTTTTCTTTACTTTGTAGCCATTTTGGTTTTAGTTTTGTTCTGCATAGCCTTCCCTAAGCTTCAATGCTTTTTCTTGGGGCACTCGCCTTTTGTTTAATTTTGGTTTAAGCATTAGACACATTTTTACCTGCACACTGCCTCCCGCTGTTTTCGACATCTTCAAAGCAATTAGCTACCTGCTGCCACCTACTGATATGGAGGAGTATTACAGGGTTACTCTGCCCAACTCTAGACAGCACCGACACTCAACAACAACACATCATTTGCAGACTATAGCTCGGTTGGTAGAGCGGCCGTGCCAGCAAGTTGAGGGTTGCAGGTTCAATCCCCGCTTCTGCCATCCTAGTCCCTGCCGTTGTGTCCTTGGGCAAGACACTTTACCCACCTGCTCCCAGTGCCACCCACACTGGTTTAAACGTAAAAATTTGATATTGGGTTTCACTATGTAAAGCGCTTTGAGTCGCTAGAGAAAAAGCGCTATATAAATATAATTCACTTCACTTCACTATAATACTGGTTTGCAAAATATATTTTTAACTCAAATAGGTAAAATTAGATCATCTCCCACGGCACACCAGACTTTATCTCACGGCACGTTAGGTGCCGCAACACAGTGGTTGAAAAACACTCTTAAAGCAGCTCTTCCCGAGGGTGTTTCAGTGTTACAACTTCACCTTTATCTTGACTTTTTACACCAAAATGCGTCCATTCTCCCTTTTCTGTCTACACACTGTGTCGGCTTGCAAGTACTCTGTGTATGTGCGCTGCCGAACATGCTCCTCTGCTCGTTAAAAAAAACTATGTCGAACCGGTACTTTTCAAAGAGAGTATATTACCGTTTTTGATCGGAATACTATACTAGTGCCGGTATAGCGTCCAACCCTACCACCTACAGTATCATCTCTTTTAGAAGGGCAATTTTCACCAACACTTGAAGTAAACCTTTAGGTGAATCATTAAGTGCGGCTTTCCATGCAAACTAACAATGCAGTCCACTTTCTTTCCTCACTCTGCCTGCCTTCCTCCCTTCATTCCTGCATTTGAGGAGAGAAGTGAAGCTACTCCCTTATCACTGGTGCCCCTCTCATGCACGGGTCAGAGGTCGCGGGAAAAGGAAGAGATTTATTGCAGCCACAGGAAGGCAAAAGCTCTTTAAAAGCTCATTTAGGAGAGAAATGACATGCAAGCGCCTTGGCCGGCGTGCAGCTATTGCATTATGATGCATGACAGTGTATTATTTACACCACGCAGTGTTAGGCTGGGATTGTGGACAATTATTTCAGGTTGAGTCAAACAGAGGTGAGGCGGGACGGGAGTGAGTCGGAGGGAAGGTCCAGGAGGTGTTCCAGCTGCAGCCAATAAAGACAAATACATCGGTGGAGGGAATGGAGATGATGATGATGATGGGAAGAATGCAAGCGGGGTGCTTGTCGTGTTGAGCGGGACACACCCTGCTTGACAAGCATCACTTCATTCTCACTATATTCCAGGATCAAAGGAACTCGCTTTCAGTCGGCCCCAATACTAATACATTGTAAATATGTTGAAGTGCTATTAAATATATACATTTGGGTTTGGGCTGGGCGACATGGCCTTTTATCAATATGTGGATATTGTCAGGCCATGTCACCAAACACCATATATTTGTGGCATACTTGCCAACCCTCCCGGATTTTGCAGGAGACTCCCGAAATTCAGCGCCTCTCCCGAAAATCGGCCGAAATTCAGGCGGAGCTGGAGGCCACGCCCCCTCCAGCTCCATGCGGACCTGAGTGACTTGTCAACAGTCTCTTTTCATGTCCACTTTTCCCAATGATGTTATAACTGTAGAATGATCGAGAGCGAGTTCTTGGTTTCTTATGTGGATTTATTGTTAGGCAGTTTCATCAACGCCCTCCCAGCGCGCTAACAACACACAACAACAGCAGTCACGTATTCCTCTACCATAAAGCAGTTCGTCTGCCGTAAACAGCAATGTTGTGACACTCTTAAACAGGACAATCCTGCCATCCACTGTACATGCATATGTGACAATAAAATCTACGGCTTTTAGAGAGTGCAGTGCACAACTGCGCACACAAGGAGACGAAGCAGAAGAACGAGGAAGGTACAGCCATGACGCGGACGACGAGTAAGATGAAGAAATATGCTTGTAGTTTCCAAGCCGCTTTGAACTGTACTTTGACCCCCTAAACATGAATCAAAACTCACCAAATTTGACACACACATCAGGACTGGCGAAAATTGTGATCTAATAAAAAAAAAAAAAACTTCCAGTAGGAATGTCATAGAAACATGAAACCTCTATGTAGGTCTCAGTTAGACCTATATTTCATAGACTGACCCCCCCGGCTAAAATCAACAGGAAGTTTGCAATTCCCCCTTCAATACAAAAGTTGGCTGAAAAATGTCGCTTTTTTTTCAAACATTATCTCCCCTGAAGCCATTTGTCGTTTCGGGTTCAAATAAACACAGAAGAGAGATTGAACCCTTCTGATTAAAAGTTAATGAAAGAGTTTTAATTACTACCCTGGTTTGGATTTTATGAGCCCACAAAGAACCAGTGCGCTGGTGCTGTTGCACTGCTGCCGTCACAAAATGGCAACTTCCTGCTAAAAAAAAAATGCTTCTAACTCACTGTAGGACTGTCATACACACATGAAACAAAAACCTCAATGTAGGTCTCACTGAGACCTATATTTAATACACTGACCACCCTCAACTGAAATCAACAGGAAGTTTGCTATTCCCACTTCAATACAACAGCTGATTTCCATTCACCATGCATTAGAGTCTCAAAATGGCGGCACCAAGGCGTCCTTATAAAATGCTAAAGCCACTTTACAACTGTTATTACTATGAGACTGATGTATAACACGTGTATACAGTTGTGATCAAAAGTATTCAACCCCCACACAATTTTGGTGTTTTAGCAAGTTGGACATTTATTCAGTATTTTGTTTATAGTCATATCAAATAAAGATGCATTAAATAGACAAATGCAACTTAAATTACAGCATTATATTTTGTAACATACCAAACAGTGTAATTTCTCTTAATATCTCATTGACAAAATTATTCAACCCCTTGAAAATCGTAACTCTTAAGAACAGAATTTGAATAAGGTCTTTTCAATCAGGTGTTGAAAACACCTGTAGATGTGATTAGAACCATAATGAGCAACAATTAAACTGATTGAAGAAGACTGGGACGCTCAGCTTCTTGTAGATGGTCAATGGTGTATTTGCAACATGGTGAAGTCCAGGGAGTGGTCAAAGAAGTCAAGAGAGGAGGTCATTTCTCTTCATAAGAAAGGATATGGATATAAGAAAATAGCAAAGACATTACACATTCCAAGAGACACAGTTGGGAGCATAATTCACAAGTTTAAAGCTAAAGGCACAGTGGAAACACTACCTGGGCGTGGTAGAAAGAGGATGCTGTGTGCAACTGCTGTCCGGTATTTGAAGCGTACAGTGGTGAAAAACCCCCCGGGTAACAGCTGAGGAACTACAACAGGACATTGCAGAGGGGGGAACGCAGGTTTCGTCTCAGACAATAAGGCGCGCACTACGAGATGAAGGCCTCCATGCCAGAACTCCCAGGCCCACCCCACTTCTGACTACCAGGCACAAGTAAAATAGACTCCAGTATGCCAAAAATCATCTGGACAAACCCCAAAGGTTTTGGGAAACTGTTCTATGGAGTGAGGAGACAAAAGTGGAACTCTTTGGGCCTATGAATCAACGTTATGTCTGGAGGGGAAAAAATGAAGCTTACAAAGAGAAGAACACCTTGCCTACTGTTAAGCATGGTGGGGGGTCAATCATGCTCTGGGGCTGTTTCTCTGCCTCAGGTAGCGGGAATCTCCAGCGCGTTCAAGGCATTATGAATTCTATTTCCTAGCAGGATATATTAGCTGCAAATGTCATGAAGTCAGTGAGGAAGCTGAGGCTTGGGAGACGTTGGACCTTCCAACAGGACAAGGATCCCAAACATACCTCCAAATCAACATCAGAGTGGTT